>NC_081411.1:708235451-708541451 GCF_030272615.1 Cryptomeria japonica | reverse complement strand
TCATTTGATTGATTTGGGATACCTGTTTATGTCTTCAGTTTCTAGTTTGGTTGTTGCCTTGTGATGGTGTTTTAATTGGTCTTGTCCTTTATGCGGGTGTCAAGTGGTGATTTGTGGTTTGCCATAGCGGGTCAGGTCTCTAGTTAGAGTACTGTCGGGCAATGGACCTTGTATTAGCTTTTGATATGTTCAATTGGATCCGTTTCTTTGTAGGGATCATTTATGTAATTATTGACTGATGTGGTCGATTGTTTGTTGGTATGATTCGCCTTGATGGTAGGAATGTAAATGATATGAAACTTATGTACCCCTAACTTATTTAATTATCAGGGGGTCTTGTAGTTGAGCAGACCCAGAGATGTAGCCCTCTAGGGGTGAACTCCAAGATTATTTTGGTGTTATGTGTTGCTTTTGTTCTTATGTTTCATGTTTTATTTTTAGCATGTATGGATGGCATTTTGATAGAATGTGTAAGTGGTTTAGATGAAATTAATTGTAAATGCATGTATGCAGTCATCTTTTAAATGTCGTAAATTGGATGCATGACTAAAATTTTAATGAAAAGTATGGACGAAGGGTATGAATAAACCTGAATGGATGAACTTTATCTTGTGATCTATATTTTATCTTGCTGAAAGAAATTTCCCTTGTTTAAGAATTTTCTCGTTATTAAGACAATCGGCTTATTGGATTAATTAGCGTAAGTTAAGTTAAATGTGGAATTAAGTAATCATGTTGGGAAACTCTTTAGGTGATAGTTGATGTCTTCCGCTATGTAATCTGTACTTTGATATCTTATTGTATCTTTATGTTGTGTCTTATTTTATTTTTTTTAAATGTTGCACTCCATTCGTGTGTTTTAGCTTTATCCCTTCGGGGTTTCCTGGCGAGGCATTAGACCATAACCTAAGACCAATTTTAGTGGGTCAGCTCTAAAAGATATTTACAATAAAATAATTACAAGTAAATCAATAACTAATGCAATATCCGATTCAACATGTCAGCTTAATGCATTTACAATAACAACAAAATCATCTCCAACGCGTGTCGTGCTGATCTGGAATAGATAAGCTTATCGGTGCTTATTCTGGACCTATTTTCTGGTAATAACAAATATGCAAATATGAATACTCCAATGAACAAACCTCCAAGACAAAGTGTTCAAATGATGCCTTCAACATAACCAAGTGTTTTCCATTTCATTCCAAGTGTCGGTGAACAATATATCCTATCAGTGAACCAGATACCAGTGACTGTGCATAAGTCACTTGCTTGCCAGTGAACATTGCCAATTCTTCAAAGTGCCAGAGTTGATAAGTGTTAATAGGTATTGACATAAATGACAAAACCATATCAACATAACCAAAATACCAACAATCTCCCCCTTTGGCATTGATGGCAACATAAGATGGAAAAACCATCAAAGTGCCAAATACAAAAAACCAACAATCTCCCAAAAGAGATCATAACCAGAAATCAAAATTCAGATCCAGAGAGTAATCAATCTTTCCCAAAGTAACAATCTCTCCCCTTGAGAGTAACATGTGTTTTCCTTGTGTTTTTCCATATCAATCTATCCCCCTTTGACATCAAATGCCAAAGCCAATACAAAAGCCAGGTCCAAATACAAAATACCAAGCAATTCAGTATACCAACTACTCCTCTTGAGAAGTAGCTCTCCTCATCAAAGCCGGAGTAAAATATTTCTCTATTAATTATATCGGTTGATGACAAACATCAAATGTCTAAGTCTCTACCAGTGGGGGTATGACCCCAAGCTGATCTCTGAGATATTCAAAAGTCTCCTTAGGCAAAGGCTTAGTGAAAATATCTGCAACCTACTCTTTAGTATTCACATAAACTAGTTTTACTTCTTTTGCTTCAACATTCTCTTTCGAAAAATTCAGTTTGATAGAAACATGTTTAGTTTTGGAATGTAGTACCGGATTTCTAGATATATCAATTGTTGCAGTGTTATCATAATAGATAGTTATAGGTTCCTTGCATTTTACCTTTATGTCCTTCAACATTTGCTTAAGCCATAATACCTGTGTATAGTTAGTTGTTGCTGCAACATATTACAATTGTGTTGTTGATAAAGATGTGCAACTTTATTTCTTACTCAACCAAGAAAGTAATCTACTTCCAAGAAACAATGCTCCTCTGGTGGTGCTTTTTTTGTCATCCACATCTCCTGCCCAATTTGCATTTGTGTATGCACATAATTCAAAGTATTCATCTCTAGGATACCATAAACCAAGATTTGTAGTGCCTTGTAAGTACCAAAAAATTCTTTTTACAGCTGATTCATGATTTTCTCTAGGATTACTCTAAAATCTGTAAACAATACATACTACATTCATAATATTAGGTCTTGTTTGTGTCAAATATAGTAGGCCTCCTATCATAGATTTGTACCTATTCAGATTAATAGGTGTATATTCATCCCTTAGTGCTAATTTGTCATTTGTAGTCATAGGTGTGCTTACTGATTTAGAGTTCTCCATCCCAAATTACTTTAGTAACTCCTTCAAGTACTTGGAATGACTCAAGAATATACCTTTATCAGTCTATGAAATCTACAATCCTAAAAAGAATTTTATCTCTCCAAACATAGACATTTCAAATTCTTGATGCATTTCAACAGAAAAGACTTTACATAATCCATCTTCTCCTCCAAATATTATATCATCAACAAAAACTTCTATAACCAAGATGTCATCATTAGTCACTTTATCGTATAAGTTGCTATCAGCATTACCTTTAGAAAATCCAATCTTCAAAAGATATCCAATCTAGCATACCAAGCTCTTGGAGCTTGCTTCAACCCATACAAAGCTTTCCTTAACCTGCAAACCATATCTTTGTTATTTGTCAAAAAAAATCCATCAGGTTGCTCAATGTAAACTTATTCTTCAAGATCTCCATTAAAAAATGCACATTTAATATCCATTTGATATACTTTGTAGTTCTTGTGTGATGCAAAAGACAAGAATAATCTGACTGCCTCAATTCTAGCTACCAGTGCAAAGGTTTCATTATAATCAGTTCCTTCTTTCTGAGAATATCCCTTACACACTAGTCTTTCTTTATTTCTGATTACCTTCCCATCTTCATTAAGTTTGTTTCTGAATACCCATTTTGTTCCAATCACATTTTTGTGTTTAGTTTGGGGAACTAATGTCCATGTGTTGTTCTTCTCAATATTTTCTAGTTTCTCTTCCATAGCTTTAATCCAGTGTTTATCTTCACATGCCTCATTAATTGATGATGGTTCAATTTGAGAAATAAGACATACCTCTTCATTTTCCAGTCTTCCTCTTGTCATAACTCCTTGATACTTGTTCCCAATTATTTGATTTTCTGAGCCATTCAATCTTACATACCAGGGTGTCTTCATTTTCTGTTGTTCCTCGGTTATAGTATAATTTTCAGATGATACCAGGGTAACTAGATCTTCATTCTGTACTGGTGAATTCAATGTAGGTTCATTTGCCAATATCTCTGTTGCCGATTCAAAGTCTATATACCTTGAAGTTCCTCTAAATGGTTCATCAATCTTCACATTTGTACTCTCAACAATTTTCTGCAATCTCTTGTTTAAACATCTATATGCCTTGCGCTTAGATGAATAACCAAGAAATATTCCTTCATCACTTCTAGGATCAAATTTGCCAATATACTCATCTCTTCTAATATAGCATTTACTTCCAAATATTCTGAAATATTTAAGAGTAGGAGTAATACCATACCATAGTTCATGAGGGGTCTTACCAATTTCACCTTTGATGTGAACTTTGTTGAATGTATAGATCATTGTGCTTATTGCCTCTCTCCAATATACATGTGGTAGATTTGCTTCTGATAACATACTTCTAGTTGCATCCAAGATAGTTTTGTTTTTCCTTTCTACAACTCCATTTTGCTGTGGTGTCTGGGGTGTTGATAACTATCTTCTAATTCCATTCACTTCACATAATGTATTAAATTCCTTAGATGTGAATTCACCTCCTTGATCTGATCTTAGACATTTGATTTTCTTACCGATTTTATTTTCTACCATTGCCTTGAATAGCTTGAATTTCCCAAGTGCTTCTATTTTTCTCTAAGAAAAGTAAGCCAACACATTCTAGAATAGTCATCAATGATTAGCATGAAATATCTATCACCTTGTAAGCTTTTAGTTCTAGCTGGACCACATAAATCAATGTGAATTAAGTCAAGAGCATTGTTGGATTTTTCTAGAATACTTTTAAAAGATGCTCTAACTTGTTTTCCAAATTGACATTCTTGACATACCAGATTGTGAGGTTTAACAATCTTAGGTAAGTCTCTAACTGCCTTAGTAGTACTCATTTTTATCATGCAATCAAAATTTACATGACCGAGTCTCTTATGCCATAGCCAACTTTCATCAATATGTGCAATCAAGCATGTCTTTTCACTATTATTCAAATGAAAGATATTACCTCTAGTTTTATTACCGGTTGCAATTTCCAAACCAGTTATATTCATAATTTTTCATTTTTCATTCTTTAATTGTAACTGAAATCCTTTTTCAACTAATTGGCCAACACTCAAAAGATTATGCTTTAAACCTTCTACATAGTAAACATTGTCAGTATTATGCTTACCATCAAGAGATATAGTACCTTTTCCTTTGATCAAACAAGCTTTATCATCTCCAAATCTTACTAGACCTCCATTATACTCCTGAAAGTTCAAGAATTTGCTTTTATCACTAGTCATATGATGTGAACATCCTGAATCAATGATCCATTCATCCTTAACTTCAACTTTAGCTGCCAGGGCCTACTCTACCGGTTGAATAGTAGGTGTCGGTTGATCTTCTGTTATAGCAACAAAAACCCATCCATTGTCTGTCGGATCCTCATCAGAATCATCAGTAACTCCTTCATCAACAAGATAACAAGATTTATCTTTTCACTGTTATTCAAATGAAAGATATTACCTCTAGTTTTATTACCGGTTGCAATTTCCAAACCAGTTATATTCATAATTTTTCATTTTTCATTCTTTAATTGTAACTAAAATCCTTTTTCAACTAATTGGCCAACACTCAAAAGATTATGCTTTAAACCTTTTACATAGTAAACATTGTCAGTATTATGCTTACCATCAAGAGATATAGTACCTTTTCCTTTGATCAAACAAGCTTTATCATCTCCAAATCTTACTAGACCTCCATTATACTCCTGAAAGTTCAAGAATTTGCTTTTATCACTAGTCATATGATGTGAACATCCTGAATCAATGATCCATTCATCCTTAACTTCAACTTTAGCTGCCAGGGCCTACTCTACCGGTTGAATAGTAGGTGTCGGTTGATCTTCTATTATAGCAACAAAAACCCATCCATTGTTTGTCGGATCCTCATCAGAATCATCAGTAACTCCATCAACAAGATAACAAGATTTATCTTTATTCTTCTTAAATTTGTATCTTTGATATTTAGGGTTAGGATTGTATGTTCTTCTAGCTTCTTCTCTTAGTCTAGCATGTTTATCAGGGCATCTTGAAGCCATATGACCAATCTTATTATAGTTAAAACATTTAAAGGGTGCTTTACCTTCATACTTACTTCTAATTGGACCTTTAGGCATTTTCCTTGCAAATAGTGCTTCAAGTTCTTCAAGTTCTTCATTTTCTCTCCTGCTTTCTTCAAGTTGTCTTGCATAAAAGGCTTTCCAATCAGATTTGTCAAATGATGGTGCAGATGATGTTGATGCCTTAAAAGCTAAATCTATCTTTATAGTAGCAACAGGACCAAATTCCTCAATTTCAAAAGCTGAAATTTTTCCAATTAATATATCCCTAGTTATTGATGTATTAGGCATTGTTATTAACTCATTTATAGCAGTAACTTTCATTTTATATGCTGGTGGCAATCCTCTTAAAACTTTTGAAACAATTTCATCTTCACTTAAGGTTCCTCCACAATATTTAATACCCCAAACAATTTCATTTACTCTTTCCATAAAAGCATAAATCCTTTCATCTTCTTCCATTTTTAGATTTTCATACCTGACCCGAAACCTTTCAAGTTTTGCGATTTTGACTATGGAATCTCCTTCATTCAATGTTTCCAAATGATCCCAAATAGCTTTACCAGTAGACCTATCTGATAATCCCATGATTTGCTGATCTGATAATGCGCTCAAAAGTGCTTCCCTTGCTTTGCAATCATTTTCTTCATCTTTTCCTAAGGTTGGTGGATAAGGCTTACTTTGAGTAGGAGCAATATAGCCATTCTTTGTAACATCCTAGATGTCCTTTCCAATGCAATTTAGATGTGTCTCCATTCTGATCTTCCATATGCCATAGTTGGTTGCATCAATTTTATGACTGTCCTTCCTAAAATAGTTAGTAGACATTGGATCTTCTCAAGTTGTTAAACTTCTGCAAAAAGAGGACTTCACTCTGATACTAATTGTTAGTTGTCAAATAAATTCAAACCAAAAACAACTTAACCAACATTAATGTTTAATACCGGTAAACCAAACTGTATGCCAGCAGACAGTTTATCATTTAATTATAGCACCGGTAAAGATTAATGCATGAAACAAAAAGAGAATAACATCCACAACACATAACACCAATAGTTGTACGTGGAAACCCTGTAAGGGGAAAAACCATGGTGGGAAACCTTACCCACAATCAGATGATACTACTGCATATAATATCTATATACAAATAGGGTATGCACATGCAGAAAGGCCAAGCGCCTAGAGCTCACTGCTCAAACACAAATAGGAGTCACACTGACTACAATTGGATGGTTAAATCCAATAATGATGTACTGCTCAAAATAACATCTTCATATGCTTGATTCAATACTGGTGTAGTTCTGATTGCCTTCAAATGATGTCTGTGTTTATAGCTCTACTTATATTCGCATATACCTTCTTACAATTCCTTTTCCCAATCGCATATTGATCGTACAAATAAGATCTTACATATATACCATATCCTAAGACCAATTTTGTAGGTCGGCTCTAAAAGATATTTACAATAAAACAATTACAAGTAAATCAATAACCAATGCAATATCTGATTCAACATGTCGTCTTAATGCATTTACAATAACAATTGTAGACACTCAAAATTGTCGTGTTTAATTAAATAAATATTTTATTTATTTAATTATCTAAGCCTAATTCTTCTATTAATTAAATAAATTTTTATTTATTTAATTAATTCATTTATCCTCTTCTATTGGAGGACTCGACTATACTATGATTCTACTTGCAACCACATTTCGTTCTTTGTTGAGCTCTTGTGCACATAAAATCTGAGAGCAAATATATCAAGCAAGATCAATGTAGATAAGAAGAATGGAGATCAAAACTCTATTGGACATGTGATGGTATAATCTTTGTGATTTCATTTGATTTGCATTGTCTTAGGTAATCTTCATATGTTATGGTGGATCTTTGTTGATTGTTAGGCTAGGATTTTGTGGTTGAATTCATTTAGCCTTTCAATATTGTTATTATTGTTATCCATTTTCACCATACACATTTTGGCATGTCTGGTGGGACATGGATTTTTCTTAGATCTATATTTTTTTCAGATTTTTCTAACCCTATATTGCTATTTTGTAAAACAATTTGGAGAATAACCTTGTGCAGCTAGGGTTTTGGACACAAAATCAAGATCTTGGAGAGATTCGATCATATCTCACAAACAGATAGGAAATTTTGCACCAAATTTTTTTTGCAGTTTGAAAAAAGCATCAGGAGCTCTCAAGCCAAAATTCAGAATTTTTGGAGCACATTTTCATTTTCTATGAATTTTTTATGATTTTTCATAAAAAATTAATTTTGAGAGAAAATGAGAGAATTTTTTGGATTTTCTTATATTTTTGTAAATCTCTCATAATTATACATAGGATCTATTCTTTGTGATTTTAATTTTGATGCAAAATATTTCCCTAAAAATCGGATCTTTAAAAATTATGGTTTTTCCTTATTTTGATTAGATCTCACAAACCGTTTCGAATTTTGACATAAAATTTTTTGTGCAGGTTAGGACACGTATCAGAAAGATTTTATAAAAATTTCAGATTTTTTGGATCTATTTTTCATTTTGTATGAATTGTTTATTATTTTTCATAAAAAATTAATTTTGAGAGAAAATTAGCGAATTTTTTGGATTTTCTTACATTTTTGGAAATATCTCAGAATTATACACAGGATCTATTCTTTGTTATTTTAAATTTTATGCAAAATCATTCCTCAAAAATCAGATCTTTGAAAATTAGGGTTTTGCATTATTTTACTCATATCTCACAAACTGCTTGGATTTGTTGCAGAAAATTTTTTTTGCAAGTTTGGAAGACCATCAAGACTCTCCAGTAAAAATTTTAGATTTTTTTGATCGATTTTTCATTTTATATGAATTTTTTATGATTTTTCATAAAAAATTAATTTTTGGAGCAAATTAGCAAATTTTTTGGATTTTCTTACATTTCTAGAAATCTCTTGAAATTTTACAAGTGGTATTTTTTTATGATGAATCAGATCTTTGAATTGGTCAACAAAACGCATTATTGAAGGCCCCTATTTCACAAAGTCTTTGGATCTAAAATTTACCTAACTTGTGTGCTTGCAGGAAGGGGTGATTATTTCAAACAATCCAAACTACTAATAAATCTTTGTTGTAGATCCTTGGCAAGGGTTTTTGGATTTTTATTGTGTGCCTTGTTTTCATAGACTAGCAAACACTTCAATTGGTGCACTAAAATTGAATCATTGTCTTTTGTGTCTTGAGCAATAGGCTCTTTTTGTTCAATCTTTAGAGGGTCTGTCTTCCCGTGTGGTCATTAGGACTACTAGTGAGAAGAGAACGACCCAAGTGGTAGCGAGGAAAACCCACCTCTTCCGACCCACTATAATCAAATGTATTCATGGTGAAAACTATGGATAACGTGTGCTGATTAGTTCATACCGACACTATGTCTCCCCATAAACCCGTTTGATCAAATTTATTTGATCATTTGTAGGGCGTAACCCCTACTGGCTGGGAGCCTTCTGTATTTACAGAGCTGAAAGTGCCACATGTATGGCCACACGAGCGGATGCCCTTACTAGCACCTTTTTGTTTTAGAAGCCCAAATCCTTCTAGTTGTTGGGGCAGGAGGTCGGACCTCTGGTAGCGGCCCACACACATACGGTTCTTAGTAGAGATACAAAGGTCGCCATGGGGAGTTTTCATGGGGACTAATGCTTGGCTGACCCGAGAAGTGAGTGCCGAGGGTGGAGCTAGTGAGGTCAAGCATCTAAGTATCCGCTCTGAATAGCGTAGCCTCGAGGGTAAAACCCTATGTGGGATCAACAACTATTGTCTTGGCCAACCATAAGAATTGTGCTTGACTTATGTTAAACATTCAAACAATCAAGACCAAACAACAAAACATTGTGTCTTTTGTGTCTTCAAGTGTATGCAAAACAACTTTACATCAAACAACACACTTTTGGGGTCTAAACACTTGCAAACATTGAGTCCTCATTAACATTGTGTCCTCTTGTCACGAAAAATAGTCAAACAGTCGGATTTGGTCACAACAAAACAACTTCACAGATTGGAAAATTTGCACGAAGTTTACAGAAACGCGTCTATGTCTGTTTTAACCGCGTCTGGGTAATCTAAGCGCGTCTGTGAAGGGCAGAATAGCGTCTGTGTTTTTAGCAGTGTCTGTGACAAACAGAGAAGCGTCTATGTCTGGGAATCGCGTCTGTGAAGTATATAGAGGCGTCTATGTCAGGAATTGAAAACTTTTTATAGTCCAGCAAACAAAGGAAATCGGTTTCGGCATACTTGAGCCTCCTAGGTTGTCTCTTCAGGTTTCATCTAGCATTCAACCTGTTCTAAGGTCTCATACAGTCCATCATTGCTTCACATCTCATTTTACATTCATACTTGTCTAAACTTGGGTCAAAAAGGTCACTTGCTTGTCCTCACTATACTTTTTCAACACACTACATACAACTACATTTTGCTAAGTGGTCCCTCATCAAGGTTTCTTACCTTTGGGTCTCATTTGGTCTTACTTAGAGTCAAGGTCAGCTTACCTCATCAAGAGAAACAATCATCTCTTTGGAAGTCACACCTACTCTACTACTTACATACTTGGTCTTACACTTTGGACATTTGCAAGTACACCTCAGATTCATTTACATTCCATCCAACTCTTGGTCTTCCATACTCTTTCCATTTTTCATCTAGTCTCTCACATCTTGGTCAATACCTAGTTCATGGTTGAAACCCGTCTTCAAAAATATAGGAGAGAAACTAAAGAGGCTCAAGAGTCCGCAAACATGAGTTTTTATGAGTATGACAATGATATATTTTTCAATTCTGATCATACTACATTACCTGACATGGATGCCTATAGAAACATTCCAAATGTTGAGAACGTGGACACTATAAACAACAATGCTACACAAAATGACAATGTGGACAACTTTTCAGTACATTTAGCAGATGTGGAAGAATCCATTATGAATCCCCATTTCAATCGATTGGTTGAGGAAATAATGAGGAGAGATAGACAATACTTCTTACACATGATGGCACAAAGTGGAGCCAAGATACCTCATGATTTTGACATGTCTCAAATAATGGAACATAGACCTTTGCAACAACCTCACTCCAACATGGATCAAAGGAGACCTAATAGTGGAGGAAATAGAGGACCACACATGGTACCTGAATCACCATCAGCTTTGCTTCAAAAACTAGAGGTCCCACATACACATGGTCAAACATATGATACTCACCTTCGCAGACCATTATGGAAGTCTTATGGAGAAAAATATGCTCAATCACATATCAATGCTAAGGATCAACCACCAAAGCAATGGGATATTCCAAGGCATGCTCAAAATTTGGACACAAGGAAACCTCATGTCAAATTTGGGGGCAATACAATAGAACATGACATGCCTGTAGAGTATGGTATACATGCGCAAAATAGATATGGGGTTCCTCAACATGAAGCTATACCAAGTGCTCCATATATGCCGCATCAATATAGACCTCCTCCATATGAACATGTGTATGATCAATATCATCCATACATGCAATATGCTCCTCCTACAATGGGTGCCTCAAACATGGGGTATGCTTCAAGAAGTCGATCTCCACCTAAGAGCAATTTGGAGCAACAAATCAGAGATTTACAAAAGAAAATGGAGGACATAAATACACCAAAACCAACATACACAATGAGAGACATATGTCCTTATCCATTTGACAAGAGCATTCCAATGCCTCCATTTCCTGCACACTTTGTGACGCCTAAATTTGATAAGTATAGAGGAAAAGGAGACCCCGAGGCACACTTAAGACAATTTTTCACAGCTTGCATTGAGGTAGCGGCAGAAGAAACATATTTGATGAGGTTGTTCCCGCAAAGCTTAGGCAATCAAGCTATGGAATGGTTCTCTCAACTACCACCTGGTATTAAGTCATGGGGTGACTTAGCAGAGGCATTTATTCAGCATTTCTCTTACAATATAGAAACAGATATCTCAGTCACTACTTTGTGCAATACCAAGCAAAAGGAGGGAGAATCTTTTGCGTCATTTTTACAAAGATGGAGAAATCTAGCTAGCAGATGCTCTTGTGAAATCCCACAGAAACAAATGGTAGAAATGTTCACTCAAAACGTTAACAAAGACATTGGTTATGATCTAAGAAAAGCTTGTTTGTCTACCTTCAAGGATGTTATCGAAAAAGGCTTAGCAATAGAAAAGGTCCTAATTGAACAAGGAGTCATTAAAATATTCAAGGAAAACAAAGAGGACTTTAAAGGAAAAGACAAGCCAAGATTTTGGAATAAAAACAAGAACACAGTCAATGATGGTGTTGTTGATGCCAACACAATGCGACCTAAATTCATCTTTTTGGGATCAAGTTCTACAAACAATCAAGTAAATACTCAAACAACTTCCAGATCACGAAGGAAGTACACTCCATTAGGAGAACCACTTGAGTCAATTTTCAAGAAGTTTGTGGCAAACAAGGTAATCACAGTTCTAGATTTTCCTCCATATGAACCAAAGGTTAAGCCGAATTGGTGGAATGATGATGAGTATTGTGAATTTCATAAGAGCAAGTGTCATAAGACAGGAAATTGCCATCGACTGAAGAACATTGTGCAAGACCTCATTGATAGAGGTGACATTGAGATTGAGGGACATTCATCTAATCAAGAACATGAGATGTTTAAGGAACCATTCCCAAAGCATGACAAGGGAAAAGGTAAAGCCACAGATGATCAAGCCAACTATACTAGAGCACCTTACAACTATGACTCAACTATCAACCACATCTCGATGGACAATCATATCTCTACTATTACTATCAAGAACAAAAATCCTGAGAATCCTCCTCAGAGACCCAAGATTGTTCTAAGAGGTGTTGGATCTTTGTCCGAATCTACCTCTGAATGTCATGTTACAACCCGTCGAGGTAAGATTACGTTGCCAGGTGCCTCTACTAAGAATACCAATCCTTCATCAATTAAGCCTGAGTATGACCTTGTAGAACAGTTAGGGAAGACACCCGTGCTCATCTCCATTCTTGAGCTCCTACGCATATCCCCTGCACATAAGGCTATTCTTGACAAAATCTTGAGAGACACTACCGTTCCTACTGATTTGAACGTGGACCAGTTTCAAGCCATGGTGGGATAGCTTTCCATTCCACACTCCCTTACATTCACAGAAGCCGATGACACCTCCGTAAGTCAGCCACATAATGCACCATTACACATTGAAGCCTTCATACACAAACATAGAATCAAACAAGTCCTGATAGATGGAGGAGCAGGTCTAAACATTTATACATTGAGCACAATTAAACAATTGGGATATTCTGATAAAGCTGTGAATTCTACAAACAAAATCACCATTAAGGCATATGACGATGAAGAGCGTTCATCCAAGGGCACAGTCACCTTACCTCTCAGAGTTGGGCCAGTTACAAAGGATGTGGTTTTCCAAGTACTTGATCTGGATCTCACATACAACATATTGCTAGGACGTCCTTGGATTCATGAAATGAGGGCAGTCCCATCTACATATCATCGATGTATCAAGTTTCCACACAATGCAGTTGAAGTGACCATCAAAGCGGATCCAAATCCATTCATATATTGCAACAATCTACAACCTAGATCAGAAATAACAATCCCAGTCAATCGAGAAGCTGTTCCATCTTCAACATATGTGGATCCAGAATCATTAAAAGCTTCTACATCCAAACAAGCAGAGCTAAAAGAAAAGTTCATGATTAAAGACATGGGATGTGGTGAGTATATCTTTCATGTTGATCAACTCCCACTGTCTCCTAAGCCATTCAGTCGACAAGAACAATCTACAAGCAATATGCAAGACCAAGGAATTGGATGTGAACCACCTAGTGTTGTGGCTACTAAGTCCGAATGCAAATCTCCTCTAGTGGTGCAAGCAACTCTTGATATCAATAGTCCTAAGAGTGGTTCCAACAAAGAATCTATTGAGTCTATCTCCAGCCCTCTTGAGAATTCACATAGCTTTACCATATCATCCACTCATTCCATTTCCACTCCACTCCCAGACTTGGATCAACAAGAATCACAAAAGCCCTTACTCATTAGGGATCAAAAATCAAGCTTTGAAAAGAAAAATTTAAAAGTCAAAAATAAAGAAAAGTGCTTCAGTCCAAATCAAAATCAAAAGCTATTGGACTCTACAAAAATCAAAGTCAAGGATAAAACTCATATGAAGCAAAAAGAGCAAGAGTTGATCTCCCCTAACACCAAAATAACTGGGGGCAAACGTTCTACAATTTTAAGTCAAAAAGCATACTTGTTGATCCTAAGTCTCCATCATGCTATCCTACTTTCACTTCTTTTCACAATCATAAGCCTTCATAACTCTTCCACTTGTTCCACACATCCATTCCCTTCTAGCGATACATCATGGACCTTTAATGGAGCTTCCTCGAAGGACTTTGTTATAAGGGATGCCCAAACTTCTTCAGGTGACACGCATACGGGCCTGTGTAGTCCACACACTAGTAATCCTATCTCAGTTCCTTTATCAAGGAAGACAGACACTCAAGCTACACATCATTCAATCAAGAAACAATGCAACTACAATGACAAAGTCAAGCCTCGCACATTTGAGGTAGGTGACTTGGTTCTCTGAGAAAACCCCAAGAATCAGCAAGACAGAGAGAAGAAGGGCAAGTTTGAACCAAACTGACTTGGTCCTTACATTATTACAGCAGTATATGGATCTGGTGCATATCAGCTCTCAACTACAGAAGGTGAACCTTTGGAGGATCCTATCAATAGCATGCACCTTCGCAGGTTCTACACATAGCTCTTCGGAATATCCTAATTCAAAAAAAATAAAAATCATAAAACAAAAAAATCGTTACTTGGTGAAAACCTGGCAAACAGGCGCCTTGTGACACAAAAAACATTGAAAAATTGAAAAAAGTAAAGAGAAATAATTTCGTCCAACGGTGAAAACCACTTCGGTGGCGCCCTGGGCAAGTACCATGGTGAAAACTGGGTCACCAACGCCATGTGTAGAGACATTGCTCCTCCCTCCTTCAGGATTCACTTTCATCCTTTCACTTTGCACACACTCACAACCTATTCATCCATAATAAACTTACCCATTCCCATCATGGCTTGTTATTGATCTACCTAAGATTGGTTAGCCATTCATAATAAACCTCCCTTTCCATCCATAATAAATCAGATCCTATCTGTGGCTAAGGCAAATTCCTACGTCTAGTGATGGGTGTGGAACTGAGAACATCACATGTTTTGAGGAGTATAGTTTCTTCCAGCTTTCTTCAGTCTATCCGCGCACAATCCGCAATAAAGCAACATTTGCATCACAGATCCGCAATAAAGTTTCATCTTCTCCGCAATAAAGTATTAGTTTCATGGATTCAGTCAGTTTCAGATGAGACACATCAGCAACAATGGGCTTCAACAAAATCAAATCTTTCAACAGACTCAGACAACATATGGTTCAGTGCTATCTATCCTTTTTGTGAAAGTGAACATTGTGACCACAATCAAATAAGACTTATACAAGTGACAAGAGACACTAAACTTGAGGACTATAGTGGATGTTGGTGTCGAATCTTGGTTTTCTTTTGATTTTATCTTTTGGTGACATGTCTTTTAGCTTTTCCAGGATGTCTTTGACTAGAGATTCTATCTCCAGGATGTCTTTGACTAGAAAGGTGAGGATGGGGTATCGTCACCTATTTGCATTTGCTATCTGTGGATTGTCTCTTAGTAATGCTATGACTTGTCCAAGGATATGAGGACACTGTGAGTCTAGTATGAACTGGGGCATTCCTTGTTTGTGACTGTCTTATCTCCATGCAAACATGTACAATGACTTTCTGGGTCAAACATATGCCTCGATTGTCATAACCTACTTGCCATAATAAAGCTCAATGATGATAATGCACAAGAAGCTCTTTCACTTTCATATCTTCTATCTTTCATCCCCCTTTCTTGATTGACTTCCATCATCCTTCTCGAGTCCACGTAGCCTACTATCACATGACTGAGTATAATGACACACCAAAAATATTTGCATTTCATGTAGTTGCACCTACATTACCACATATAAGCATTTCATACATACATATAGATATCACAACTGCATCACATCCTGCACACAACACCTGTTAGCACAATTTACATTTGCATTATCATATTCATCTGCATTACTTACATGCACATTTGCATCATGCATACACATATAAAACATAAACGAAAAAAAAAATATTGCATTGCATCATATACATATTTGCATCCATATCATAAGCATCACATAAAACATACATCATGAAAAATCTCATCACATCGATACACATGCATATAGCTTCTGCAAAGATGAATCATCTCATATATATATAAAAAGTGTCATGATACAATGATGTCAAAATCATATGGCTACAATCATTCGCAGGTGT
The DNA here is from genome assembly GCF_030272615.1 of Cryptomeria japonica. Lineage (NCBI taxonomy): Eukaryota > Viridiplantae > Streptophyta > Pinopsida > Cupressales > Cupressaceae > Cryptomeria > Cryptomeria japonica. The sequence continues at coordinate 708,525,428 of NC_081411.1, read as the reverse complement.
CTACATCATCATACAAAAATGGTACAATACTGATACATAGGGAGCCCTCTAAGGCTATGATGAACTCCCTCCCTCAGAGCCGCCTGGCCTCGATGGAGTCTGAGCCCTAGAAGGACCTGTCCCAAGATCATCTCTCCTGGCCCCTGTGTCCCTTGCAGCCACCCCTTGTGTTGCCCTATCAGGATAGAGGAACCCACTAATAACTCCTGCCAACATTGTTGGTAGTGCTAATCCTATCCATGTCATGGTATCCCATGCCACATGTCCCACCCTCATCTCCAGTCCCGGATCCTAGAACACTCATCTCAGTGCATCCCTATCTCCATATCAATCATAGGGTACTAACTCTCCATCGATCGGTATCTGCAGAATCCTATATACATCCTCTAGGGTGACTGTCATCTCACCCATCGGCAGATGAAACGTACAAGTCTCTGAGTGCCATCTCTTAGATAGTGCAGTCAGCAATCCCATGTTCACTCGAAACTCAGGCACATACAGAATGTATCTCAATCCCATAGCCTCAATCGCGGCTCGGTCCTCAAGTGTCAACTCAGGTCGCAATCTCTGTGTCGACGATAATCTCTCCCCTGACTCTAGCATTGGCAAATACTCCTACAGTCAAGCAACTCAATCATGTCAGTTATAGTGGCATTCATTGTTTATCACAAAATGCTACTCGCTATCTAAATGCATATGGCTATCTACCCTAGTGACACTCACTGTTCATCACAAAGTGTTGCTGATTATCCTAGTGGTACTCCCTGTTCATCACAAAGTACTACGTGTGTGACACTCCCTGTTCATCACAAAGTGTTACTCACATTTGCACTCCTTGTTCATCACAAAGTGCTGCTCATATTTTAGTACTCCCTGTTCATCACAAAGTACTTTATCTTGGTACTCACTGTTCATCACAAAGTGCCTTGATCTATCCTAGTCTTCCTAGAGGACCTGCTTGAGTGTATCCTCTCAGTAGCTTATCCAATCGATAGCATATGTTCATCACAGAACTGTCGATTTGACCTAGAAGATGCAAATTCATACTTTTCAAACGCAAACGCGCTTTTAGACTGCACAAACGCGCTTCTGCAACACAGACGCGCTTTCTGGACACAAACGTGCCTACATTATGCACAAACGCGATTCTAGAACCTAAACGCCCCTACAGGACATAAACGCCTCTAAAATTCACAAACGCGCTCGCAATCAATGCAAACGCGGTCCCAGACGTGAACGCGCCTGGAACCGACACAGACACGCCTGTTGGACACAGACGCGCCTGGCACCGACACAGACGCGATTGTGCATTTTTGCATTTTTTTTGGTACCCTATTCCTAGCGCATTTATTGCTACCTACTGAGCATTAATGACAAAAACTTGAAATGCATGAAAGTACGAGGAGATTTGGTGGTACTTACCGGCTCTCCTGCCTCTGCTGGCCTCTGAAATCGGCGAATGCGGTCGAATCTATGAACGAAGGCCATCGTTGCTGACTGCAGCTGCTCTTTTCTCTCTCTGCACTGTGATCTCGTAAGGGTGTGGATGACAATGAGGATGTCTTTTCCCCCGTGGTCTATCTTATAGACTATCCCTAGCCTTCGTTTCCCGAGTCAGTCTTCTTTATCTCGTGACTTTGTCACTTTATTCGGTCAATCCATTCTAGCCTTTCTTTCTTATCGAGAGATTGTCTGCAATCTTTTCAAACATTTTCATCCAATCTCTCGAGGGGGCATATCATTCCCATTCTGGGGCAACTCTGTATCAGTTCATCTTATCTTCTTTGAAACAACGTGACAAGCCGCATTGTCTCAAAGAGGGGCAAAATGTAGACACTCAAAATTGTCGTGTTTAATTAAATAAATATTTTATTTATTTAATTATCTAAGCCTAATTCTTCTATTAATTAAATAAATTTTTATTTATTTAATTAATTCATTTATCCTCTTCTAGCCTTATTTCTTATTTAAATAAATACATTTATTTATTTAAATTACCCTTTCCTGAATTAAATAAATATTTTATTTATTTAATTGTCCTATTTCTTCTATTAATTAATTAAATATTTATTTATTTAATTAATTCATTAGCTTTTTCTACACATGACACATGCAATTCATCTCTTAATTCCTACACTACCTACCTCTTTCATTATTTTGGTATTTCTTTTACCTACCCTCTAATCCTAGCCGACCTCTCTTTTTACACCTCTCAATCTTAACCCTCCATTTCATATTGTGTCTTCTATTTAAGGAGATGCTTCCTTCATTGTCAAACCCTAATGACCTAATCACTCATGCTAATGATCTTTCATGCAACTTGCTACACTACGATCCTACTTGCAACCACATTCCGTTCTTTGTTGAGCTCTTGTGCATATAAAAATCTGAGAGCAAATATATCAAGCAAGATCAATGGAGATAGGAAGAATGAAGATCAAAACCCTATTGGACATGTGATGGTATAATCTTTGTGATTTCATTTGATTTGCATTGTCTTAGGTAATCTTCATATGTTATGGTGGATCTTTGTTGATTGTTAGGCTAGGGTTTTGTGGTTGAATTCATTTAGCCTTTCAATATTGTTATTATTGTTATCCATTTTCACCATAAACAACAACAAAATCATCTCCAAAGTGTGTCATGTTGATCTGGAATAGATAAGTCTATCGGTGCTTATTTTGGACCTATTTTCCGGTAACAGCAAATATGCAAATATGAAAAATCCAATGAACAAATCTCCAAGACAAAGTGTCCAAACGATGTCTTCAACATAACCAAGTGTTTTCCATGTCATTCCAAGTGTCGATGAACAATATATTTTGCCAGCAAACTAGATACCGGTGACTATGCATAAGTCACTTGCTTGTCGGTGAACATTGCCAATTCTTCAAAGTGCCAGAGTTGATAAGTGTTAACATCAATGACAAAACCATATCAACATAACCAAAACATCAATAGCCATAAGAGAAGCGAGAAATATGAAGAGTGTCATGGATTCCTATGAAGCTACTTCTGGGCAAAAAATAAATTCGGATAAGAGTTCTTTGTTCTTCATCAATACCCCTATGGATAAACAAAGAAGGATTGAAAAGATCCTTGGATGTAAAATTGATGAGTTTCCTTCTACTTATTTGGGTCTCCCTCTATTCTTAAAGCCTTTGGAGAATTTCTGGATGAAGCTAGTTGATAGATTTAATTCCAAACTGGTTAGGTGGAAGGGAGCCCTCCTTAGCGAAGTGTGTAAGGTGATGATGCTTAAGGCCACCCTTCAAAATCTGCCTATCTATGCCCTTAGTCTATTTAAAATCTCTAGGAAGTTTGTTGAGGCCATTGAAAGAATTCAAAAAGAATTCTCATGGTCGAGAGTGGAAGATAAAAATAGAATCTCCCTTATTGCCTAGAATAATATTTGCACTCCTAAGGCTTTTGGGGGTCTCAGAATAAGGAACATTATGACTATGAATAATATCTTGTTAGATAAACAAATTTTGACAATGAAAGGGGAGGAAAGGGAATGGAATTCCATTTTGAAAAATAAATACCTTCACATGCAACCGTCTCGTGAAGAATTTATGGATAAATCCTTTCTTGTGGAAGGCTCTGCAATTTGGAATGCTATTCAAATGACCAAAGTCTGGGCTACTGCTAAAAGAAAGTGGAAACTGGGGAATGGGAGAATTATCAGATTTTGGGAGGATAGATGGCTTATGGATAAACCGTTGGAGGAAATCCCCATTCTTAATGAATGGAAAGATTGGTTTAAAAGAAGGTATGGAGACCTTGTTAGGGACTACTGGAGAAATGGTAAGTGGATTGAGTTCAACCAGTTTTGTTTGGGCTTAAGATTTTTGGAGTCCTTGCTCTCTTCCAAAATCTTCATGGAGCATTCTAAGGATTGTATGATTTGGAAGGAAACTTCTGATGGGAGATATTCTATGTCTTTAGCTATCTCTATTCATTACAAAGTTTCGGAAGAGATTCCTTTGTGGGAGAAAGTGTGGATAAAGAAGTTGACTCCCAAAATTAATATCTTCTTTTGGATTTTTATCCAAAATAAGGTGTTAACCCTTGATAATCTCCATAAGCGTGGATTTGTTTTTCCTAATAGGTGTTCTCTTTCTTGCATGGAGGAGGAGTCTACCTTCCATATCCTCTACCAATGCAATTTCAGTCAAGATATTTGGAATATTATTCTTAATAAGTGGAAGTTGAGCTGAGTTTTCTTGAGCTCTCTGGAAGAGTTTTTGCGATAATGGTATTGCCCTAGCTCTAATTCTAAGAATGTTGAGCTTTGGAAACTTATTCTCCCTATTGTCACCTGGAACATCTGGAAGGAGCGTAACAACAAGATTTTTAGGGAAAAAAGTGTGAACCCTGAAGTGGTGGTGGATAAAATCTATAGAGGGATCCATTAATGCTTATATGGAATTGATACTGGTTTATCTGCTAAAGAAGAATTTAATGAAAGATGGAACCTTTCTAATAGTAGAAACAACAAAGATAAATGTAGAGATGGTCTTTTCTGGTGCTTTCCTTCCCAGGGATGGATCAAGGCCAATTTTGATGGGGCTTCTAAGGGAAATCCTGGCAATGCGGGTTATGGGGGTATTGTCAGGAATTTTGCTGGAGGTTGCCTTGTGGTTGTTGTTGGCTCTTTGGGTAACTAGACTAGTCATTATGCTGAAGCTTCAGCTGCCCTAAATACTCTAATTATAGCTAAAAATCTCAATCATGACAAACCATTGTTGGAGGGAGATTCTCTTAATATTATTAAATGCCTTAATGGTGAAGTTGAGCCTTTGTGGTCTATCGAAAATATCATTTTTAAGGCCAGAGAAATTATTACTAGCTTTAAATCTATTATTATTGAGCATGCTTTTAGGGGCAAAAATGTCATAGCAGACGTTCTTGCTAACCTTGGCGTTATTTCCGAAGAACAAAGCATATGGAATAGTGAAGATAATATTGATTTCAATATTAAAGACCTCATTAGAAAGGATAGAATTATAGGGAAAGAAGGATTGCATTTTAATCATGGTAGTATTAATGATTAATCATCAAAAATTTAGAAAGGTAATGATATCTCGTCAGATGGGCAGAGTGTCAAATAAGAATATTAAAAAATCGTACGCTTTGTGGGTGTGTATTTTCAAGAATCTGAGTCATCTGGAAGATTGCTTTGAAGTTGCAGAAGCAGAAAAATTGCAGAATGAATTCAAGAATGGGAGGTGATCTTAGAAGAGAGGAACCTGATAACATTTCTAGATGGTGGGAGATGCCTAAGGTATGGATGAAGTTGGAGAAGGGTTTCACGTCGCCATTCATGGAAAAAATGGTGGATTATGACAAAAGCAGAGTTAACCTGGCGGTTACTAGAGTGACTAAAAACTGGAAAAATGGTACTTTCAAAATCCATGGTGTCGAATTCAAGCTAGATGCAAAGCTCATCTCTACAGTCACTGGTATGCCCCATATTGAGCTCAATTTATTTAGGGACTTGAAAGTCTCCAATAATGTTGTGAAGTTGTTTCTGCACAAAGATAAGGAGAGAGCAAAATTAGGCAAAGCGTATAGGGGGTATTATGATGCATCTAATATTAATTTTTTTTTGGTTTTGTGCTTAATGTCATTATGAAGTATATCATTGTGGAGGGCCATTTCACTAGGGTCCATACCTATTACTTTGATGTTTCTAAACCACTTTAGGCATGAGAAAAGGGTGTCTCTTCCCTATTACCTTTTCAGGTCCCTGTCACGCTCATTGAACAAGCACAGTAAGAACCCCTCTTCTCCTATGCTACATTATGCCCTTATTTTGCTCATTTATGAACATTGTAAGATTTTGGCAATTCATGAAAACAAAAGGCTATCGGTGTCACCGGGGGAAGGCAAGAGGAAAAGTGATGACCATGGGCCTAGTAAGGATGAGCAGAAACATAGTAAAAAGGCTAAAAAAGGTTTTGTGGAGAAAAACATTGAGGACACGAATTGGAGCCATAAATATAAGGATATAGAGGTTGATCCCGAGGATATGGGAAAAGAAGGAAGTGATATGGAGACTGATGATATTGATGGGCAGGAGAGTTGGAAAGATGAGGAAGTGGGGGAAGAGGAAGGAGGAGAAGAGGAATATTATGATAAGAACAACCCTACCCACAATGCGAGTACAGGTAATTTTAATAACTAGCCTATGGAGGAGGAGGACAACTAGATTAATGAGGAGGAAAGGCAAATAGAAATTGAAAAAAAAAAGGATAAGGAGGATACGAGCAAGGAAAAGGATAGAGGTAGAAGTGAGATTATTCTGGATAAGCTCAAGAACCAGTCTAATGCTCGTATGGGTTTTGATAGGTGGGTATATGAAAGAATTAATAAAATGGAAAAAAATTCTAATCAATAGGAAGAGTAGAGACAAAAAGGTGAAAGTAACCCGGAGCAATCGAAAAAGGTAATGGACGAAAAAGTGGAGAAGCTGGAAGTTCAAATCAGCAAGCTGGAGGAAGGAAAGGCAGCCATGAAGAACTTCTTGATTCTGATTCAGGATATCCTCAACTCTGTGACTAGGAACATGGAGGAAATTGCCAAATACCTTGATGGCCCTAGCCCTACCAAACCTGTTGTGGACCTTGATGTTGATGATGCTGCTACTGAGGCTAGGAATGTGGATAGTTCTCCTAGAGGTGCGGCCAAAAGGACCAGGGCGAGTACGAAAAAAGATGCCTTGGCCTCTTCCAAAGAAATCCCAATTCTTGGGGATAATATCAAATAAATGCAAGTGATTAGAGAGAAATTGGCTAATACCCTTAAAAGCATTATGAAATTTGTCCTTTTTCTATTTTTTGTTGCTTGTTGTTGGTTGTCTTGGGCTTTTATGTTGGCTTTTCCCAGTTCTTTGCTGGTTTTCTTCTAGTCTGTCCTATCTTGTTTCTTAATGCTCTTATCTTTTAAGGTTCTTATGTAAAGGGTTTCGAGATCCCTTCAAAACCTATTTTTCCCATAATCAAAAATATTAATAATGTATTGTATTGTGAATTATCTTATATAACCTCTATCATTGAAAAATATGCCACGTTATTTAATATAGTAAATTTAAAAACATAAAATGATTAATATTTTTTATTTTTTTATTTTTATATATATATTTTAAATAATGCCTGGTAAAAATTTTCACGTGACTGATGACGCTAGCATGACACGCCCTCCGGCTCCACTCGAAATTCTTTTGACCCGAAGCTATGAACCGATGAGACCACAATCAGGGGACCTCATCCCCACACTTCACTTGTTCAAACCCGAGAGCACAACAACCCAAAGAAGACACAAGGCTTGCGAGCGCAATGGCCTAGTAGGGGTTTAAACCCTAGTGGCCATTTCATCAACAAAGTGTTTTAACTGTGACACTACATGTCCAAAGACATAAAATGATTAATATTAATAATTACAAAATTGAACATATAATTATTATTTTTTAAACAAATGTATACATTACATATAAATTTCCTATTGTGATAGAAGTCAATATTCAAGCCTTTAACTGCATTGAGCATAGAACTTTATATGCTAGGCCATACAATAAAGCACTAAAATTTCTTATATGTCCTCATTTTTGGAAAACATGTTCCCTTCCATCAAACTTGGAATTGTTGGCAAGACATTGCTTAGGTAGTCAAATGTTGTCATTGATGGCAACTTGATGCTCATATGATCAATGGTAACTATTTTGTTTGCAATAAATATTGTCACATGGCTAGTCAATGCAGAAATAGGATGAATAATAATGGTCCATCTCTCTCTGATCAATGTTTCAAAAGCAATAAGTATGGTCATAAGTCAATAGAATGCAAAAGTGTGATAAACAATAGAAGTAATGTTAGATGCTATGCATGTGGTAGGTTTGGACATGTTGCTAATCAATCCAAATCAAGAGGAAATCAGATGAACTTTAGGCCTATGCAAGGAAATGTTATTTTCTATACTTGCAACAAATCCAATCACATTGCAAGATATTGCAGAAGCAAAAAAGTAGATAGGAAGGGTTTGGAAGACAAGAACAAGAATGTGAAGGCAGATGAGAAGGGAAAAGCAAAAGAAGATGAGATCAAAGATTAGATGAAGAAGGCATGGGTTAAGAAGAGTGATTCAGAAGTAGGAAGTGGATCCATGCCTGATTCTGGTGTTGGAGCTTCATCTGATAACTAAGCTAAGGCATCTGGCCTTGGGCGAGGTTTTTACAAAAATCTTATAACCCCATGTTTGAGATTTGTGCCTGATTTTAGTAGGTTGCGGAAGTTGTATTGGATGATTGTCAATCTATTGGATGGAGTTTCGGAAGAGTATGAGTAGATTTGAAGATCCATGAAAGATTTTTGTGTGATACAGAGTATCTGAAAGTGTTAGGGTAAAGTGCATTTACTACAATGAAAATTTACGTATGTAGAAGATAAAAAGTGGTTTAATCACTTCATTTATTACTTTGCATTCAAAGAGAAAAAGAGAAGAGATCTCTACAAACTGAATTTTTAGAGACCGAAGCGTGAAAGAAGATTTCTCCAGCGATTTGACAAGAAACCCTAATCTGATGGACAAGGTATTTCTCAATGAAACTTTTTCAAGTTTGAAGTTTAAATTTTTTGGAATGGCTACCTCTGGAACTATTGCCCCATTAGAAATCGACATCACTCATGGAGCCAAGCCAAATTTCAAGAAACATCCATTTATTTCCATGGAAGATGATCCAAAAAGTGCGTTTTCATTGGTTTCACATGGTGTCTTGCATATCAAATATATTAGGGTTTACACTCATTGTAACATTGAGGATTTGGGAACCTCTAACCTATTAAATCTCTTAAACAATAATTTCAAGTATTGGAGGAGAAGGGTTTTGAATAATATGTCAGGTTTCTGATGTTTGATGAACCTGAATGGGTTTGTTATGCATTGAGGAGAATGCATGATGAATTCATGTGGTTGAATAAACCATTCAAGATCACAAAGAATGTTATTAGGGTTGTTATAGGGTTGTGTTCATCGAATGAGCTACTGTCATTGAAGGTTGCAAAGAACAAGATTGTTACAAATGCAATGAGATCAAAATTTGACCGTAGGGAAATGAATATCAATGACATTTTGGAGTATGATGTTAAGTTTTCCTCAACAATGATTGGATATAAGATATACTACTCCACAAGAAGAATTTTGTTTTCAAAACAACCATCTATGTTTCCTATGAGATGATGAAGGAAAATAAGAAGTATGACCTATGTGAACTACTCCAAAGTGAGCTATTGAAGAATTTGAAGAAGATTAAGAAGAACAAGAAACATCCATTCAATTAAGAAACCTTGATCCTGTGTCTATTTTTCTACTTCATGAAAGAAGTTCCGGGAGTAGGATAGATTCAATGGGCTTTTGACAGAATTGTGGGAGTATAGATCTGAGAGTACTTGTATAACTCCTGTGATTCTATCGTTCAAAATACAAATCTCTGGGGTTACTTTAAGAATTTTCAAAAGTAAATGCATCGAAGGGAGAGAATTCCTAAGACAATAGTAGAAAAGTATCAAGATACCATTTGTTTCATGGTGGACACTGATCAATTCTTAACGGAAGGTTTTGAACCTAGAACCATATAGATTATGTCCCCAGGGTATGAAGTTGATGGGAAAATTTTGGAACTATATGCAAAACACTTATTAAGAAAGTCGATAGATCCCTCAGAGGAAAGGTTTGGTACATATGCAGAGAAGAGATTGAACCTGCATCAATAGTTCAAGAAAACAAAAATTCAAAAGAAAGTCAGGAAGGAAGTAGAGGCTTATGTTGAGAGCATAGGGATAACTAAGGAGGTGGTCTGAGAGGTGAGGAATAGAAACATCTTCTATGAAGAGCAGAGTATTAAGGAAAAGAAAGATAAATCAAAAGTCACTGCTACCAAGCCTGAGAAATCAAGAAGCATTGCTCCCTCCTTTGGTTCTGCAAAGGCATCCAAATCATCGGTCGAGTCATCCAGTGGTGATGAGAAGAGAAAGAAGGCAGTAAGATTTAAAACTGTGAAGGATGATGAAGAGATAGAGTCTGATGAAGTTGTGTAGGAGGTAAAGGCCAAAGTAGTCAAGGCCTCTAAAGTTGCCAAGAAGAAACCATCTGGTGGAGCAAAGCCAAGTAAGAAATCAAAGACATATAGAAATGGTGATGTGATTAAACAGGTAAGATTTATTGTTAAATCTCCTATGTCTCTAAATGAAATAATGAATGAGGTGGTAAAGAATTGGAATTTGAAACCATTGTCAAAATGGTATGACAATTTTGATGTGAATGGGAAAAGGACATTAGAGGAATCTAATATTGAATATTTGAATGTAGAGAATAAAGCGTTAATAGAAACAATATATGAAATATCCAAGAGTCTATATGATGTATTGGATATAAGGAGAGTAACTACAAAAGAAGAAGAAGAGAGACTAAGAGAATATGTTCTAGTTAATATATGCTCCCTAATATCTAAGGACGACATTGTAAGAATCCTTAAGTTATCAAAGAATGAGTTCTAGATCAAAACTAGAGTAAATAAGATCATGATTGGGAAAACTGATGAAGTCATAGAGGACACTGAGAAAATTTTGAGAATTTTTTTTCTTCACAATCACTATGAGGTTATACATGAGAAAACTCAGGATGATCTGGAAACTGCGTAGACAAAGGATGATACTCCAGAAGTATGGACATTTGAGCAGGCATAGGTAAATGTTCTAGAAATGGCTAGAGATGAAGATGTTGCAAATAAGGGTGAAGGAAAAGCAGGACAAACATATGAGACTAAAGATACTTAGAATCCTCTGGTTGAAGCTGATTCAGAGAAAGTAGAAGAGATGGAGAAGGTGGAGGTTAAGGTTGAAGTTGAAACTGAAGCAAAAGACACTGTAGAGGTAGTAAAGGGAAAGCAAGGTGTTGATGAATACTTATCTAGATATCTTCAAGCTTTTGTAAGTAAGGACTGTGTGTATATATGTATATAAAATTTTGGCTTAAATTTGGACATATGAAGTCTCATATTTTCCATTGATGTCAATAAAGGAGTGTAGAAGAGTGAAAAATGTTGTAACAAGATTAGGGGGAGTCCTTTGGAGTTTTGCAATTTTGGATTTTTTTGTTGTAGTGTATAGTGTTTTGGTTTTGGTTCCTACACAAACATTTTTCACTAAGTGTTGCCATCAATGCCAAAATGTGAGATTGTTGGCAACAAACACTGCTTATGTAGTCAAATGTTGTCATTGAGTGCAACTAATGATAATGCATGCATCCATAGTTCATGGTTTGTTCATACGTGAAGATAGATTGACTTTTGGTTAGGTTTGATGAGATAGAACATGACATTCGATAGTATGCAATAATTTGGTTGGTGTTTCACTTATATTGAATATTTTGGGTTGCAGATTTGTGGGATTTTTTATGGAAGTGTTATTTACCTTACTCAAAGTTTTTTTCCTTCGGTGATTATTCTTGAGTGAGTTAGAAGGTTTGGTATACAGGTTTTCGGTAGAACGATGTTCATTACCAGTCTCATGTGAATAATCATTATGTGGATTATGTGGATTACTTTTCGTGGTTGTTTTTATGTTTGAGGATGGTCTGTTGACATATGAGAAGCATGTGGACAGTTATTTTTGGTATGCATATGTATTTGGTTCAGATTGAGCTAACTTGGTATACACGTTTCATTTGTGTGTTATGCATTTTTGGGCCGACGTATAGAAGACCTAATTTGATATTGCGGATATTAAAGGGTGATTGATATGATCATTTTGGATATTGGTGGTTGTGTAGAAATTATTTGTGAGCAATTGTGGATAGTTTCATGGGCATAAGTAAAGGATTTGTGCTCTGAAATATAGCAAAACAACAAAATAGAGCAGTATAGCAAAGCTGAGTAAGATTGAGTATTTTGAGCTTAACCGAAACTATTTCCAAAAATTCGCATATTCTATTCATTAGTTCATTACTTCTTGTAATCATTGTAAATGATTGTAAGGCAGTGAGCCTTTCGGGGCTATAGTTCTTATTGTAATTGAGTAGTGAGCTCTAGGCAGTGTGCTTGAATGCATGTGCATTCCCCTTATGTAATGTTTCTATACTTCTAATAGAGTATATTAATATTGTGGATCTCAATTCCACTGTATTTTTTCCCTTAACTGGGTTTCCACATAAAAATCTTGGTGTTATGGTGTTGTGGATATTTGTTTTATCTGTTTACATCTTTCTTTTGTTGATTTGTATTAGAAGGTTGAAGAATCATATTAATAATGTTAAAGGTTGCAGAACACTGATCCACTCCCCCTCTAAGTGTTCCTTGATTCCAACAATAATAGGATTCTTTACATCAAAATATTTTTCTATAGTTTTCTATTTGATTGTACGCTATTTAAGATTGGTTCATTCTCAATCACTTCATTTTCCAAATTCTTCATCTAAGATAACCTTATCATTTTAGTGCTCCACAACATCATTAATGCATTTGATGAAAAATAGTCACTTGATTAAAACATAGGACACATTTGTTGAGAGATGGAAAGCTGCATGTTGGAAATGGCTATTCAGTCGATGGAATGGACATTTACTTACTATTTATTAATTAAATGAAAAATAAAAAGATACTCGTATTTGATTTTTAATTTAATTAATAAATAGAAAATAAATGTCTAATCAGATTCATTTCGTTAGCTGGATAGATATTGCCTTGGCCTTGGGTATACTTGATGGCATTCTAGAAAGTTTGGTTTGCCTACCTATTAATGTAAACTAGATTATTAGATGTTTAACTATATGATTATTAATTGAATGATGGTTAACAATATTTTTAAATATTGACTAATTCAAAAGTTTACTATCATTAATATTATTTATATTATTTATATTATTTATTATATTATTATTAAATTAGATGAAGTGTATTAATATTTTTAAATATTGTCTAATTTAATAGTCTAACATCATATGTTTGACTTAACGATGTAGATGATGAAAAGATAAATGTGTTACATCACTGAATAGTTTGATGAAGACTTAAATCTAATAATAGACCCTACTTAACAATTTTTTTTGACCAGTAGAACATTTGAAAATACTAGTATTTTCAAATATTAAGATATAAATAATAATAGACTTTACCTAACAATTTTTTATGATCTCTAAACTCTTTATAGTTTTGTTTTAAATTAGTAAGATATAAATAAAACTATATATAATCTAAATATCTATTATCATAATCCTCTATAAATTTTCAGTCTACAGAAATCTCATCTTTCATATAATACAAAGATTCTTCAATCAGTCCATATGGCCATCAAATTTAATCCGCAAATTCCTCTATCAATCCATATGGTCATCGAATTTAGTCTCCGGATGTGACAAAAACCAATAATACGTGTCAGTTAGTGTCTGTAAATCATGGCAGACTTGAATCTTCTTCTTCATCTTAAGTTTATCTAAATATCCCGTGTATTAGGTTTCACCATTGACAGACGCCTGTGAGTTTTATTAGCTTCTGTGCAAGCTTACCAGCTTAATTTGTAGCCCGTTTTCTAATCTTAGATAGAAACTGTAAGCCATGTCTGTGTGTATCCTAGCGATCCTTGTGCTACATGCATGGCTTCCAGCACAAGCTCAGACAAGTTTTCGCTTCAATAAATTCAATGCCTCCACCCTTTATCAGGTCGAGCATTCTTCAATCCGTTCTGGTGCCATTTGCCTCACCAATCAATCACAACACGTGTCTGGCCGAGTTTTATATCCTCAGTCGGTGCGGATGAAAGATTCCAATTCGACAAATACGAGCTCATCTTTCAGCACCACCTTCGTATTCGCCATGGTTCCTTATTCTTCCGATCCTTCACGCAGCAGCGGGCAGGGGATGGCCTTTCTCATAACGCCCAGCAAGTCTCCTGTGGAAGAATCATCAACTCAGTACCTTGGTTTGTTTAATGCGTCCAACATAGGGAAGGCCGAAAATCATCTCTTTGCCATCGAGTTCGACACAATCCTCAACGTGGATGTCCAAGACAAGAACGACAATCATGTCGGTGTGGATCTCAACGATCTCAAGTCCGAAGAGCCTGAAACTGCGGGGTACTGGATTGGCAACCGATTTCATGAACTAGATCTCAAGGGTGGACAGAATATTCAGGCTTGGATCGATTACGATCATACCCAACAGCAATTGAATGTTACGATAGTAGAAGCTGGATCACTTCGACCCCAAAAGCCTCTTATATCGCTCAAAAATATGACTTTGTCCAATATTTTTGAAGAAGAAATGTATGTTGGTTTCTCTGCATCAACAGGAACTGTCGTTGCAGATCACTGTGTCCTGGCTTGGAGCTTCAGCACAGATGGATCGGCGCCTGAGCTGGATGTATCTCATCTTCCTTCCCTCATCAAGCGCAAGAAATCCAACTCGAGACTTATAGCCGGTGTTACTACAGCTCTAGTACTGTTGTTGGTGCTTCTTGTTGCAGCAGCTATTTTTAGCTGGAAGAGAAACAACTATAGAAACGCTAAAGAAGACTGGGAGACGGAATATTGGCCTCACAGTTTTGACTACAAAGACTTAAATATTGCAACCAAGGGTTTCCGAGATGATCAAGTTCTGGGTAGTGGAGGTTTTGGACGGGTGTACAAAGGAGTACTCCCTGCTAATGGCCAGGAAGTCGCTGTAAAATCCATCTTTAGAGAGAGCACTGAAGGCATGAAGGAATTCATAGCAGAGATTTCAACTCTCGGGCGTTTACAGCACCGGAATCTTGTACAGGTCAGAGGCTATTGCAGAAGAGGAGCAAAGTTATTCATAGTGTATGACTACATGCCAAATGGAAGCCTGGAAAAGATGATTTTTAAGAAGACAGAGAGCGTGCTTCCATGGGCTCAAAGGTACAGAATTCTAAGGGACGTGTGTGCAGGATTGGAGTATCTTCACGAAGGATGGGAGAAAAGGGTAGTGCACAGAGACATCAAATCTAGCAATATTTTGTTGGATTCTGAACTTAATGCAAAGCTGGGAGACTTCGGGCTTGCTCGTCTGTACGAGCATACAGAAAACCCACAAACTACTAGGGTGATGGGTACCCTTGGGTACATCGCTCCGGAACTCGTACACACAGGAAAAGCCGCTCCCAGCGCAGATGTGTTCAGCTTTGGTGTTTTAATGTTAGAGGTTGCCTGCGGGAGGAGGCCAGTGGATTCGTCTCTCGATGCTTCCCAGATGGTAATGGAGGAGTGGGTGAAAGATCTCCATGCGAAAGGGAGGCTTATGCATGCACCAGATCCAAATCTTGGTGGTGAATATGATGACGATGAGATGGAGAAGGTGCTCAAATTAGGACTGCTGTGCTGCAATCCTCAGCCAGAGGCAAGACCTTCCATCAGACAGGTATTGCAGATAATTGAAGGGGAAGCGTCTCTTCCCAATTTAGTTCCATATGAGATGAGTGGAGGGATCAGTAGTTCATTTACAAGTACAGGAGAATCATTTGCCTCGACTTCCAAGTCTTTAGAGGGACGATAGTGAACAGTCTCGTGGAAATTAGTCATCGTTTAGCAGAGGGTTTCTGCTAAAATTTTGATGGATTGGGTACTTTTTTGTGTGTGGAGTTGTTCAACAGAGGATCCCGTATTGGCAAAGCTACCATTGTCTTTGTTTTTGTACATGGAGCTGTGTTCAATTGCAAATTTGCAGAAACATGGAATGAGTTAAAAGAGTCGATGTATTTTCCCTTGGCATGAGACTGATGTAATACTTCCTCTCTATCTTCTGTTATTTTGATTCTGTTCTATGTACAGTACTGAGTGTTAAATTGCAGTAACAGGGAATGAATTAAAAGAATCACTGTATTTTCCCTTAGCACGAGGTTGATGTAATACTTCCTCTGTATCCTCTGTTGTTTTGATACTGTTCATTTGTCTTGAACAATGAATAGAGTATTGTTTTAAAGATTAACATGTAGCTTCAGGAATTGTTTACATCATAAATTAACAGATATCTATATTAAATTGTATGAAGAGTCAATTTTTTCTATTTTAGTTGATCTCATTTGATACAAATCTTATATATCTACAAGAACATGCCGCAGTACATCTGATTGCTATTCTCAAATGCTTTTGTACAGGGACGTTTTGATAGCCAGCTTTGCTTGGACTTTAATATCTTCCCCACGCCTTTTAATCCCGATTTTTCTCTTCCACATAATCATTTTTTGTTGGTGCTCTTCATTTCTTTGCAAATTTCCGCTGATATTTTTTTTTGGTTGTATATTTCGTATATTTTCAACAACTATGTTGTATGAATTTGGAAATAATGCAGATGAGTTACACAAAAAAATAGAAATTTAGGTAAATATGATGTTACATAAGTATGTTTTTTATCAAATGTCTTAAAAGGTCAAAAAATAAGTGAGATTGTTTTTTATTAGATTAGCAGGGAGACAATCTTGAAACTATTTCTACGGATAGTAGTATCATTCCTATTACTAATTACAGAAGTATCATAGTAGTTGTTGCCATAAACCATACTACTAATGTTGTTACCAGCATTATCCTTATCAACCTTTAACAAACCAGTCTTAGCATAATTAATTAACATTAAGTCTTTCAAAGTGGGCACGCAGGCCCCAAAATACCACCAGTTGCAAAACATAACAAAAAAGGTTAAATGGGGGAAGCAAAATGACCATTACTCCTTCTTGATCAAGTTCCAGTCCCGCTCAAGCTTGCCTAAGTTCTGCATCTAGGTCTCTTGTTGATCTTCTTCCTCGTCATCTGTCATATCTCTTTCAGCCTTCTTGTCCTTCTTCTTCCTAATTTTCTTCAATCGACTTTGACTAGATACTATGCTCAAGAGTCCATTCTTCATTACCCCATCTGTGATAGTGCAAAGGGCATTGAAAGCATCGCACAGATGTTTCATCTTCCTATCCTGTTCCTCATAGTTCTTCTTTAGCATGACCACTTTTTCCTTCATTTCATTCAATTGATCCTCGCAGTTGTTGTTAGCCTCCTGGACTAGCCTCATAGGCGAACACGACATCATTTCTTCATCCTCGGAGTTGTCAAGGCTATTGGGGTTTTTGAAAGGAGACTCATGCTCACTTTCCGACTTGTTGTTCTCTTCTTCTCCTTCCTCTTCTTCTTTTGGGTCCTCATTGGGGCTTTCAGTCGGTTCCTCTTCCTCCACCTGGACATCTTCATCCTCAGAATTGTCCTTTGAGTCTTCCTCATTTTCCAGATCATAAATTTCATAAAGGCTAGTATTAGTCCTATTCTCTTCACTCTTCACAGGCATTTTCCTCTCTTTAGCTCGGAGCCTAGCAGACCTTCTTTCCCCCAAGATGCTCTTGATTTTTTCCTACTCCATTCCCTTCTCACCTTCATGTTCAAAATTTTGTATCTCCAAGTCCATGGTAATTCTCTTTCCCGTCAAATCACTACCAAACCTCTTCACTTTTCTTGGGGTGTTTCAATTTTTCTCTTGTCAGGGGTTAAGTTCAACAAGGCCAGCTCAAGGGAATTCTTTTCTAGGGTTACAATAGGGCTTTTACCCATGTTTTTAACTAGACAAGAGAGGTTAGGCGCATCCTTAGGTTTCTCAGGGGTTAAACTAGGTTTTTTTAAAGGGTTTTCTTATAGCTACCCTCACTACCAGAGGCTGAAGCAATACAACTCACGGTGGGGGTATGGTCCACTGCATATTTGTACATTATGTAAATTAAACCCTAGTGTACAGGCGGGTTCATCCCATTTTGAATACATGCACTAAGGGATGAAAATAGAAAGAGTGACATATTGATTTTAACATGGTGTCTTATGCGGTTCAGAATGGGGAAATGGTAGCCAGGGACAGTACGATAACAACCCTCTAAGGTAAAATATTTCATTACATGATAACTGATCAAAGGGAAAGGCTTGGGAAGGGTCGAATGATCATACCTATTTTGAAATGGAACCGGTTTTTCACCTTTCTCGAAGAATCTCTTCATGTAACCTCTGTAATCTTCCGTGCTCTTCTTTTCAACTTTCTCTCCTTCACTCTGAAGCTCGTCACCTCCGCAATGTACTCAAACGACATAGTAAAGGTAATTTTTCCAACTGTAACCACACCATTCTCCCAAGAATTGCAAACCCTGGCCGAGAGCTCCTTATTGTAGCCCTTCATGGCTAGGAAAAAAGGAGTGAAACTTGCGATATGAAAGAGCTCCCATAGCTCTCTATTATCTCTCAATTCCACATAGTTACTCAGTTCAGTACGTTTCAGAGGGCCCCCCATCTTGACACGGGAAAGAGAAGAACTATACCAGACTCAATGAAAGCGACCGAGTAGAAGGCAGCAAAATCGAGAACTCCAACTTCTTTTTGAAGGGATGAATTTAAAAATACCTTTCCTGATACCACTCAAATGATATTTATCGCATGTGTGATACCCGAGGTAATCATTTCCCATAAAGGCTATGTAAAAAAAAACTCCTTTTCGTACTTGTAGATAAGGAAAAATCACTCCTTTTCACAACTCTTCTAATTAACACCTTATCTTCCCAAATACAAGCATAGTCATCATCCATCACCATCATGCTTTTATCGAGAATGTTCCTGTCTAGGTCATTAGCCACGTAAACCATCCAACTGTAGAAGAGACTCCAGTCGTCTAGGTGCCAAGTCATCACCTTGTAACCCCTCCACCTATGTGGGCCCAATGGACAATTCAAAGTATTTGAGAGCACGGGCATAAAACAAATTAAAAGATCTCATTCCAACGACTCATTAGTCCCACTTCCCGCCTTCTCTTTTATGATTCTTCTTTCCTACGAGAGGATTTCCTTCAACTCTCTAGAGTTGTTCTCAAACTTGAAGACTTGCCAATCCGGCATATGAAAACTTTGATTGGCAATGAGGTCAGCCGACCTATTTCCTTCTCTATAGGTATTCTATATTTTGATGTCTTTAAACAATTCCGCCACCCATTTACATTTACCAACTATCTCTTTGATCTCCCACGAAGGAGAGATGACATTATTGAGGCAGTCAATAATAAGTTTGGAATCTCCTTCCAAAATTACATTCCTTCTAGTGAAATCATATAGTCTCTGAAGACCCATCCGAGCCACCCAAGCTTTCACCTTATTGTTAGTAGTTGTCCCTCGACCTAAGCCAAACCCAACTAAGAAAAAGCCTTTATGATCATGTACTGAGCCTCCTGCCCCTGAGATCCCAGGATTGCCTTTAAAATAACCATCAAAGATACACTTAATCCATCCCATTTCAGGAGGTTGTCATAAACAAGAATTTCTCATGATCGTTCTTTGTCAATTAACATTCAAAATGTTGTGTCGAATTCCTCAAACTTGTTTTAGTCAGAGATCCAGAAGAGAGGGTAGGATTTTGGAGAAACCAGTAGATTCCGCATTAATATTTTCCTTAATCTTCTATGTAGTGATGGTGGCTAGGATTTTGTTGCTTCTCTTCTTTTCTCTAAATATCATGTTGTTTTGTTCTTCCCAAAATTTTCCAAGCAACAAAGGGAGGAGTTTGATGCTAGATACTCTTGGTAATCGGGTGA
The DNA here is from genome assembly GCF_030272615.1 of Cryptomeria japonica. NCBI lineage: Eukaryota > Viridiplantae > Streptophyta > Pinopsida > Cupressales > Cupressaceae > Cryptomeria > Cryptomeria japonica. Next base: position 708,505,828 of record NC_081411.1, on the reverse strand, counting down.
GAGTAAGGGGATAACTGCCATGCCTCAAGGAGATCTTTGAAAGATTTAAGTTGCACCCAATTAATGTTAAGCTTCTTCCACATTTCTTCCCATATGTCCCAAGCAAAGCTGCAATGTAAAAAAATGTGTTCAATACTTTCTGAGTCCATATAACAAAGTTCACACCTATTGATCAGAGAAAACCCCCTTTTGTTTAGCTTTTCTATAGTAAAAATTTGACCATGAGAAATCGCCCACCAAAAACAAATAATTTTGGGGATTAGCCCCTTGATCCAGATTGCCTTCCATATTAAATCTCTGTCATTATTTTCCTCCAAAAGGTGGTAGGAAAACTTAACAGAGAAATTTCTTGACACACTCCTTTCCCATATTCATTCATCCTCCCCAATAGGAGTGTAAAGATAATAGTTAGGAAGCATGAAAGTGAGGTCTGTTGCTTCCTTCAAGATTAGCCTTCTAGTATTGGGCTAAACTTCTGGTCCAAAGGAAACAATTCTTCTCAGATCAATCTAGGAAGCATACCCCCTATTCCAAGTTATCAAATCATGCACCTTTCCCCCCAATGACAGCTCATGAACTTCTTAATATTCTTCAAGTATGGGAGGGAATCAAGAGAGTTTCCAAGCATCCAAGTGTCTTTCCAGAACTTTTTCTTTCTTCCATTTCCTATAATCATCTTGCCATTCTTTTGATGTTGTGTTTGGTTTTAGCCACACTGTTACAAATGGTGGAACCCATGGGTAGCTCCTCTTGATTGATGAATTTTTCCCCATTGTTACTTGGGAAGTATTTGGCTTTCAAAATTTCAGTCGAGTTATTTTGTTCCTTAGTTAATTGCCAACCTATTTTAGAAATAAGAGCGTTATTAAAATTTTTAATCTTTCTTATGCCCAATCTGCCACAATTCCAAGGTTTGCACACTTTATCCCAAGAGAGAAAGGAAAGTCTATTTTTTTCTTCCATACCTGACCATAGGAACCTCCTTTGGATCCTTTCAAATTTTTAGCAACCACCCCAGGTATCTTGAATAGAGAAAGGTAATAAATGGGCATATTTTGAAGGCAAGATTTCACAAGTTGCATCTTGCCTGCCAAGCTGAGAAGTTTCCCTTTCTAGCCAACTAACTTCTTTTGAAATCTCTCAAGCAAGCCATTCTAGAAATTTAGATTAGGACGTTTGGAAACAAGGGGCAACCCAAGATAAGAGTTTGGGAGGGTGGCAATTTGGAAACCGAGAATGGAGGATATTTTGGCTTGGAGGCTAGGTTTGACATTTAAAAAAGAACAATTTTCTCCTAACAAAGTTTATGTGTTGGCCTGAGATGATAGCATATCTATCCAAGGTCTTTTTCCATTTCTTTGCCTTGGAGACAAAAGCTTCACCAAAGATGATGGTATCATCAACAAATTTTTGATGGGTGTAGGGTTTAGGGATGAAGCATCTTTAAAACCTTTTAGAGCACCCTCACATCTAAGCTTTTCAATATTTATCCCTAACACTTACCAACAATGATGAAAAGATAGGGGGAGAGGGGCTCACCCTGTCATAGCCCTTTGCCTCAAGAAAAGTATCCCTTGGGGTAGCCATTAAGGAGGATTGTGAACTTAGGGGTGCAAACACATTGCTCAGTCAAATCTAAGAATCTGCCCTTAAACCAATATCTCTTAAGGACTTCAAGGAAAAATTTCCAGGACACTCTATCATAGGCTTTAAAAATATCTAGTTTTAAAGCCATTGAAGGTTTCTTGATGTTATCCATGGAGTGAACCAACTCATGGGCCATCTTGACCACATCTAAAAAGTGTATTCTTTCCACAAAACCCTTTTGGTGCTTGGAGATCATTTTATCAACTAGAGAATTTATTCTGTTGACCATGGTTTTGGAGATAATTTTGTAAACAATATAACATAAACTCATAGGCCTAAAATCGTTGGTGGAGACAACATTGCCATTCTTCATAATTAAAGCAACAAAGGTGGCATTTAGTTATTTAAGGAGATTCTTGTTCTAAAGAAGTCTCTGACAGCATTGAATAAGTCACTCCCAACTATATCCTAGAAGTCTTGAAAAAAGGCAGGCGGAAATCCATTAGGTCCAGGGGCCTTATTAGGAGACAAGGAGAAAAGAGCAGTCTTCACCTCCTACATGGTAACTCTTTTGTTGAGGTCCAGGAGATCCGAATCCTCAATAACTCTAGGTATTACATGTAGCATGTTGTTCATATCCTTATTGGCCACATGAATTGAAAGTTGATTATGTTTAAAAGAGTCAATGAAAAGGGATGCCATATCCTCTTCATCCTCCACCTTGGTTCTATCTTCTCTCAGAAGATATCTTATTTTATTTCGACTTCTATGTTTCAAAGTGGATTGATGGAAAAACTTTGTATTCTTATCATCTTCCTTTAGCCACTAGAACCTCGATTTCTATTTCCAAAACATTTCTTCTTTTCTGTTGAGGTAGTTATTTATATAATGAATCATGCTTTATAAGTGGACTGATATGGTCTAACACGATTTGTTACATTCTAGATTTAAGGAATACATTTTATTCAATTATAAGTAAACATCATCAACATTGACAACTTTAAAGTCACAGTTATTAGTGTAATATATAAAAAAAAATATTTTCTTAAATCAACAAATGTTATAACAACTATTGAAATAATTTCACTACTAGATCTTTCCCCTAAATCACCATGTGTCTATACAACAAATACTAATAAAACCTTTTCCTTTTTATTCTTGACTCTTGAGAATCTTTTAGTATTCCACCTCAGAGTATATATTAATAGCAAAAAGTACAGAGCAAATGACTAGATAATTTCTAAAATTTTGGTGCATCTTTCATTATGATGTGTCGGTTCAGTGTCTGGGTACTGGATCGACTTTTAATATTCAATATGTTTATGTAAGCAGCTCACCCGGCACTACAAAACAAAAAAGTTAGCAAAGATAGACTTACAGTAACTCCATCCTATATTTCAAATAAGTGTAGATAGTCAATATTCTTTGGTTTAGTTGATTTCAATTTGTAGGTAATCTCGCAGACAAGTATTTAACGAACTAGACATCAAAATGAAACCCATTGAACAAACCTTTGTCGTGGAAGCACCATATAAATAGATTCTCACCCAACGTACAAAGCATTGAATATGCTCAATAATCCTGTGCATTTGAATCCCAATAGAAGCTTAAAGCACCCGAGGATCAATGATAAGATGTGTTCCGCAGGACAGAATCAATGGAAATAGAGGAAATAAGTAGGCCTATCATCTAGAACACTGCACACATGCACTATTACATAGAAAGGGGTTTTAAGACAATATTTGAGACAATTTTTGAGTGAATTGTCTTAACTAGAGACAAAATAAAACTTATGTATCGTCTTAAATATTGTCTCTAAATGAGTGTCTTAAATTATTGTCTTAAAAAATTGTCTTTATAAAGACAATAAAAAACACCAGTATTATTGTCTCTTGAGAGACAGTTGTATTTTTGTGTTTCATCTCACCTATTGTCTTTTTTAAGACGATTAAAATATTCTTATTAGAGAGTACCACTTTTGTCTCTTTAGAGATTATATAAAACAATAAATTTTAAAAATAGCTCACTATTCAGATAAATCAATATTATTAGATATAAAATACAATATCATTGATTAATTCATGTTAGGGCACGATGGAATTGAACCACCATCCTCCTGCTTGTAAATCAGGTGCTCTTCCATTTGAGCTAGCACCCTTTAAAGAAAAATTTTATCTTTCAAAATTTTGGGTATCAAAACACGCTTTGGTTTAGAGGTGAACCACCATCCTCCTGCTTGTAAAGGAGATGCTCTTGCATTTGAACTAGCACCCTTTAAAGAATAATTTTATCATTCAGAATTTTGGGTCTCAAAACACCCTTTGGTTTAGTAGTGAGTTTTAAGTCTAAATAATGCTTAAGAACATGTGACCATTTTGCAATCCATTTTGTGTTTTTGTATTAAACAACTTTGTGTTGCCTTGAAAATAAAATAACTGCGTTTCTTAGACAAAACCTTAGAATATCTAGCCAGCTCTATGCAACACAAAGAGAATGTACAAAAAATTTGAATGATACATTTATGTTTGTGAATTTGCAACTACATGGTCTAATTCTAATCCTCAGTGTGAACCTGTTCAATGCAAAATAGCCGTAAATCAATAGTCTACGAATTCAAATAGCCCTCTTGCTGACTAAATTTCATCAAAACAATTAAAATGGAATCTAAAACTAACTCTTTCCAATCTTGGAAGTAATTTATAGCATGATATTGATACAAATGAATATCCAAATAAAAAAATGTTAAATTTCTGGAATTTTAAATTACCAACCTCCAGATTTATGTTTGAGCTAAACTATAGCAACTTTGGTGACAATATATCTTAACCCTGATGTCATGAGCTAAACTATAGCAACTTTGGTGACAATATATCTTAACCCTGATGTCAAAATTTTGTCCTTCACAATCATGTCCCTTTCACCTCCTTTCAGCTGCCCTCCCATAGGTTTCTTATGTCCAGTCATGAGATATAGGTTTAGTTAGCTTGATGAGTATATATGTAGAATAGTTTTTCTATCAAAAAAAAGTTCATTATATATTGAAAGAAACCATTAGATGTTATGTATTCAAATGTAGTATTATAGGCACATACCAAAATCCCAAGATTATTTTTTATAAAAGAAGCAACTTATAATATCAAAATAAAATGTTCCTAGAAAATAGAACTCTATCTCTAAGAAAAAAGAGAATGACAAAGGGCACAAGATACTCAAAATCAAAATAATTTGATTGTGATATTGCTCTCTAATTAGGAAAATACCTTTTAAGACTCAAGAATACAATAGATGCAAGAGACTCAAATTTAAAGTTGTTCATCTATAGTCAACCCAGTTTTTTTGTCTAGCTCTCTGAAGTCATCCTCAGAATTGCACTACCCTGAATGGTAACAAGACCGTTGTGAAAACTCCTCCATTTTATCTCCATAGATTTCCCTGGTTAGACAACAAAATTTCTGAAAAAAGAATTTTCTTTTTGAAATTCCTATGAAATAATTTTCGGGTTCAATGATTCTCCAAATTGCATTTTGATTCTACTAAAACATAACATTTATAATGTTTAAAGCATAATTTAGTAATTTTAGAAATTTAAAAATTATGTAGTACACAAAATAATGAGTACCTCTTGTTAATCCTCCAGGTTAAATTACCACTAATAATATGATGTAATTCTGCATGAGGAGAATAAGACCACAAATTTGTCTGGCTATGCTGCAATTATCCAAGGCTCTAAAACAACCAAACAAATTATTAGTCTATTATTTGATAGATTCCTAAATAACACAAAACCATCCATTTTAGTGTTTTTTTTAATTAATACATTAAGATAGGGATCATAAATATAAAAATTATCAATAAATTACAATGCAACAAATCATCATAAATAACTTGCTATATTACATACAAGAGTAATTTATGATAGCTAAGGAGCAATTTTTGGTTAAAATCATTAGCGTGGAGGGATGGTCATCAATGAAAATGAAGAACAACTTGTTTCCTCATTAAGGGTTCCAATCCAAAGGCAAATAGAGGTCATAGTGGTAGAGACGATGTGGGCTATGATGCATACAAAGGGAAGGATCACAAATGATAGTATATGGATGTGAAAGAAAGTTAATGGACAACTATGAACCCATATCTACAGGTCACAGTGGTAGAGACAATGTGGGCTATGATGCATACAAAGGGAAGGATCACAAATGATAGTCATATGGATGGGAAAGAAAGTTAATGGATAGCTATGAACCCATATCTACCTTGTCGAGAATACAACACCATTGATGATGACAGTTGACAGTGGAAAAATAAAGACTAATAAAGGGAATAGTAGTGATGCTTCACTATGTATTAGGCCCATGAGATAGTCAACATGCAGGGTTTGATACAGTTTCAAAACAGTCCATGAACATCATACAAGGGTAACATTCTAACACAAAGGCTATAGTGATAAGACTAATTATCATGTCATAACATTTATGAACAACAACATAAGGTTGGAGATCATTATTCTAGGTGACAAATTCATGTTGGATGAATAGAAGACATCACTATTATGAGGAGAAAAGAGGATAATACTATCAAGAACAAAACATTGAGAAGGAAATGACAGTTACAAGGGCCTAATAGCAGCAGTGAGTACAATGTCATGATAGAGCAAAAGGAAAAATAGGTCTTAGAGAGCAGAAATACAAATATCTCTTGTTTAGATAGCATCACACAAAATAAAGAAGCCAAAATGCAAAGAATGCATTCAAGGGTTTTGTTGGCAACACTTGAGATATAACAATCATTAAGGACAACAAATACATAGCACAGAGGTCCTGAATGAAGGGTATGTGAAAGAAAACAAGGTTGGCTTAATCACTGACATAGTTGCAAAATGAGGTGTCATCACAATGATGTGCATGTGTTCAATAGTAATATCTCAAAGATAATGAATAGGGCAGTCCTATGGATATAATACAAAGACTGTAAGCATGCATAAAAGAAGACTCCAGGCCTAAAAAGTCCTATACAAACCCTATGACAATCACACATTGGGGAAAATAGAAAATCAGAAGTTTGTAATAAAGGAATAATTCATGAGAGTTGAAAATGTACGAGTCATGATGCATAATATTTTTTATTAGACTCTAATGGCATTTTGGTTCATTGACTTCACTGAAAACACAGTTGGGATGATCCTATTTTTGGGGGTCATATGGGCACATTTTAAAAACCTATTTCTATCCAAAGTAGCCATTAAAATATAGTTTCTAACCCAATTTGAATTTTTCAATTTGTATAACCAATGAAAAAGATGTGGCCAAAATACCCACTAGGTATCACCCAAGAAACTTAGGGACAAGATACGAACAGAGTCAATTTTTGGATGACCAAATTGTTGAACCTCTAAAACCTGTTGCTAAGGCATATTCTCCTATGAATCTAGTTTATAACACAATTTGAATCACCCAATTATGCTATGATATCATATGAGAAAGTTATGCCCAAAATACTGACTGCCTATCGTAAATTTGCACTGCTAAAACTCACATTTCCCTGTTTTTCATTGGCAAATTATACCAATCAATTCTTCTTGTCTTAAAAAACTGTTTCTATTGGAGATAAAAAAAATTGAATCTAATTTTATCTCTGTAGACACCCAAAATTGTCCAGTCTAATTAAATAAATATTTTATTTATTTAATTATCTAAGCCTAATTCTTCTATTAATTAAATAAATCTTTATTTATTTAATTAATTCATTTATCCTCTTCTAGCCTTATTTCTCATTTAAATAAATACATTTATTTATTTAAATTATCCCTTTCCTAAATTAAATAAATATTTTATTTATTTAATTGTCCTATTTCTTCTATTAATTAAATAAATCTTTATTTATTTAATTAATTCATTAGCTTTTTCTACACATGACACATGTCATGCATCTGTTAATTCATACACTACCTACCCCTTTCATTATTTTATTATTTCTTTTACCTACCCTCTAATCTTAGCCGACCTCTCTTTTTACACCTCTCAATCTTATCCCTCCATTTCATATTGTGTCTTCTATTTAAGGAGATGCTTTCTTCATTGTCAAACCCTAATGACACATGCTAATGATCTTTCATGCAACTTGGCTACACTAAGATCCTACTTGCAACCACATTCCATTCTTTGTTGAGCTCTTGTGCATATAAAAATCTGAGAGCAAATATATCAAGCAAGATCAATGGAGATAGGAAGAATGGAGATCAAAACCCTATTGGACATGTGATGGTATAATCTTTGTGATTTTGAGTTATTTGCATTGTCTTACGTTATCTTCATATGTTATGGTGGATCTTTGTTCATTGTTAGGCTAGGGTTTAGTGGTTGGATTCATTTTAGCCTTTCAATATTGTTATTATTGTTATCCATTTTCACCATAAACATTTTGGCACGCCCGGTGGGACTCTTGTCCCTTTGCATTTAACAATTTTGTTGCAGATTTTGCATTTTTAAAGTTGCAGATCGGACAGTTTTCGACAACATTTTAGGTTTTTCCACGTCTGCGAGTGTTCGGATCGCGTTTTTGTGTTTCAGAAGCGTCTGCGATATCGAGAATCGCGTCTGTGTTTCTGCCAATCTTTATTTTTTTTGCAGGTTTCTGGAATCGCGTCTGAGAATTTTAACCGCGTCTGTGCTGGATCTTATCGCGTCTGCACTCGGAAGTCACGTCTGTGATCTCTGATCATGTCTGTGAACTACAGAACCGCGTCTGTGTCATATAGACGCGTCTGCGTTTGGTGTAAAGGCGTCTGTGCATTCTGTTTTGCAATTTTTCAATTTTTCTTTGATTCGGGTTTTTGGATTTTGTACTTAGGGTTTCAGATCTAGTTTGTTTTCGGCTAACTCTTACAGATCTAGCTAACCTGGTTTGTGCAGCTTGCTTGGGAGGCAAATACATTTTTGTTGAAGGCCCCTATTTTCACAAAGTCTTTTGGGTTTTCTAAAAATTTACCTAACTTGTGTGCTTGCAGGAAGGGGTAATCATTTGAAACAACCCAAACTACTAACAATTTTGTTGCAGGGCCTTAGCTAGGGTTTTGTAGTTTTGTTGTGTGCCTTGTTTTCATAGATTAGCAAACACTTCCATTGGTGCACTAAAATTGAATCATTGTCTTTTGTGTCTTGAGCAATAGGCTCTTTTTGTTTGATCTTTAGAGGGTCTGTCTTCCCGTGTGGTCATTAGAACTACTAGTGAGAAGAGAATGACCCAAGTGGTAGCGAGGAAAACCCACCTCTTCCGAACCACTATAATCAAATGTATTCATGGTGAAAACTATGAATAACGTGTGCTGATTAGTTCATACCGACACTATGTCTCCCCATAAACCCGTTTGATCAAATTTATTTGATCATTTGTAGGGCGTAACCCCTACCAGTTGGGAGCCTTCTGTATTTACAGAGCTGAAAGTGCCGCATGTATGGCCACACGAGCGGATGCCCTTACTAGCACCTCTTTGTTTTAGATGCCCAAATCCTTCTAGTTGTTGAGGCAGGAGGTCGGACCTCTGGTAGCGGCCCACACACATACGGTTCTTAGTAGAGATACAAAGTTCACCATGGGGAGTTTTCATGGGGACTGATGCTTGGCTGACCCGAGAAGTGAGTGCCAAGGGTGGAGCCAGTGAGGTCAAGCATCTAAGTATCCGCTCTGAATAGCATAGCCTTGGGGGTAAAACCCTATGTGGGATCAACAACTATTGTCTTGGCCAGCCCTAAGATTTGTGCTTGTCTTATGCTAAACACTCAAACATTCAAGACAAAACAGCAAAACATTGTGTCTTTTGTGTCTTCAAGTGTATGCAAAAACTTTTTACATCAAACAACACACTTTTGGAGTCTAAACAGTTTGCAAACATTGGGTCATCAACATTGTGTCCTCTTGTCACGAAAAACAGTCAAAAAATCAGATTTGGTCACAACAAAACAACTTCACAGATAAGAAAAATTGCACTAAAGTTACAGAAACGCGTCTGTGTTTGTTCAAACCGCGTCTGTGTCAGATAAGCTTGTCTGTGAAGTACAGAATAGCATCTGTGTTTTTATCAACGTCTGTGTCAAACAGAGAGGTGTCTGTGTCTAGGAATCGCGTCTGTGAAGTATACAGAGGCGTCTGTGTCAGGATTTGAAAACTTTAACAGTCAAGCAAACAAAGAAAATCAGTTTCGGCATACTTGAGCTTCTTAGGTTGTCTCTTCAGGTTTCATCTAGCATTCAGCTTGTTCTAAGGTTTCACACAGTCCATCATTGCTTCACATCTCATTTTACATTCACAATTGTCTAAACTTGAGTCAAAAGGTCACTTGCTTGTCCTCATCATATTTTGTCAACACACTACATACAACTACACTTTGCTAAGTGGTCCCTCATCAAGGTTTCTTACCTTTGGGTCTCATTTGGTCTTACTTAGAGTCAAGGTCAGCTTACCTCATCAAGAGAAACTATCATCTCTTTGGAAGTCACACCTACTCTACTACTTACATACTTGGTCTTACACTTTGGACATTGCAAGTACACCCCAAGATTCATTTACACTCCATACAACTCTTGGTCTTCCATACTCTTTTCATTCTTCATCTAGTTTCTCACATCTTGGTCTAACACCTAGTTCATGGTTGAAACCCACCTTCAAAAATCTAGGAGAATAGCTAAAGAAGCTCAAGAATCCGTAAACATGAGTTCTTATGTGTATGACAATGATCTATTCTACAATCCTGAGCACACTACATTACCAGACATGAATGTTTATAGACACAATCCAAATGTGGAAAGCGCAAACACTATAAACAACAATGTTACACACAATGACACAGTGGACAACTCTTCAATACTATCAGCAGACATACAAGAATCCATAATGGACCCTCAATTCAATAGATTGGTTAAAGAGATAATGAGGAGAGATCGTCAATACTTTTTAAACATGATGGCACAAAGTGGAGCTAAAATACCGCATGATTTTGACTTATCTCAACTTATGGAAAGTCGGCCCTCACAACAAATTCAACCTAACATGGATCAAAGGAGACCAAATAGTGGAGGAAATAGAGGACCGAATAATATGATGTCGAAGTCACCATCAGCTTTGCTTCAAAAGCCAGCAATCCCACATACACAAGCTCAAACATATGATACTTACACTCAAGGACCATCATGGAGGCCTTATGCTCAACCACATGCTCAAGGTATGAATCAATCAAAACAAGTGGATACTCAAGGACATCCTCAAAATTTTGACACAAGGAAACCTCATGTCAAAATTGGGGGCAACACAATGGAAAATGAAAGGCCTATTGAATATGGTTTATATACACAAAATAGATATGGGGTCCCTCAACATGAAGTTATGCCAAATGCTCCATACATGTCGCAACAATATAGACCTCCATATGGACATGTCTACGATTAGTATCATCCATACATGCAACAAGCTCCTCCTCAAATGGGCATTTCAAACATGGGGTATGCTACAAGAAATCCATCTCCTCCCAAGAATAATTTGGAGCAACAAATTAGAGATCTACAAAAGAAAATGGAGGACATGAGTACATCAAAACCTACATACACTATGAGAGATATATGTCCTTATCCCTTTGATAAGAGCATTCCAATGCCTCCATTTCCTCCACACTTTGTGACACCGAAATTCGACAAATATAGAGGGAGAGGAGACCCCAAGGCACACATAAGACAATTCTTCACAGCTTGCATTGAGGTAGCGGCGGAAGAAACATACTTAATGAGGTTATTCCCACAGAGCTTAGGCGATCAAGCTATGGAATGGTTTTCTCAATTACCTCCCGGTATTAAGTCATGGGGTGACTTAGCGGAGGCATTCATTCAGCATTTCTCTTAAAACATTGAAACAGATGTCTCAGTTACTACCTTGTGCAATACTAAACAAAAGGAAGGAGAATCTTTCGCAACATTTTTACAAAGATGGAGAAATCTAGCTAGCAGATGCTCTTGCGAAATCCCACAGAAACAAATGGTAGAAATGTTCACACAAAATGTTAACAAGGCTATTGGCTATGATCTCAGGAAAGCTTGTTTGTCTACATTCAAGGATGTCATTGAAAAGGGCCTAGCAACAGAAAAGGTCTTAATTGAACAAGGAGTTATTAAACTATTCAAAGAAAACAAAGAGGACTTTAAGGGAAAGGACAAACCAAAATTTTGGAACAAGAACAAGAACACAGTTAATGATGGTGTTGTTGATGCCAATATAGTGAGACCCAAGTTCATCTTTTCTGGATCAAGTTCTACCAACAATCAGGTGAACAACCAAACAACTTCAAAACCTCGAAGGAAGTACACTCCATTGGGGGAACCACTTGAATCAGTACTCAAAAAGCTTGTGGCAAACAAAGTGATCATAGTTCCAGATTTTCCTCCATATGAACCAAAGGTCAAACCAAATTGGTGGAATGATGATGAATTTTGTGAGTTTCATAAGAGCAAGGGTCATAAGACAAGTAATTGCCATCGATTGAAAAACATTGTGCAAGATCTCATTGATAGAGGCGACATTGAGATTGAGGGACATTCATCTAATCAAGAGCATGAGATGTTTAAGGAACCATTCCCAAAACATGACAAAGGAAAAGCCAAAGTCACAGATGATCAAGCCAATTATACTAGAGCACCTTACAATTATGATTCTACTATCAATCACATCTCGATGGACAATCATATTTCTACTATCACTATCAAAAACAAAAATCCTGAGAACCCTTCTCAGAGACCCAAGATTGTCCTAAAAGGTGTGGGATCTTCGTTCGAGTCTACCTCTGAATGCCATGTTACAACCCGTCGAGGTAAGATCACATTGCCAGGTGCCTCCACTAAGAATACCAATCTTTCATCAATCAAGCCTGAGTACGACCTTGTAGAACAACTAGGGAAGACACCTGCACTCATCTCTATTCTTGAGCTCTTACGTATATCTCCTGCACATAAAGCTATCCTTGACAAAATCTTGAGAGATACTGCCGTCCCTACTGATCTGAACGTGGACCAGTTTCAAGCCATGGTGGGATACCTATCCGTTCCACACTCCCTCACATTTACAGAAGCCGATGACGCCTCCATAAGTCAGCCACATAATGCACCTCTACATGTTGAAGCCTTCATACATAAACACCGAATAAAGTGAGTCCTGATAGATGGAGGAGCAGGTTTTAATATTTGTACCTTGAGTACCATAAGACAATTGGGATATTCTGACAAGGCTGTGAATTCTACAAACCAAATCACCATCAAGGCTTATGATGATGAAGAGCGCTCGTCCAAGGGCACAGTCACCTTACCGCTAAGAATAGGGCCAGTCACAAAGGATGTGGTTTGTCAAGTCCTAGATCTTGATCTCACATACAACATATTGCTAGGACATCCGTGGATTCATGAAATGAGGGCAGTCCCATCAACATACCATTAGTGCATTAAGTTTCCTCACAATGGAGTTGAAGTGACCGTCAATGGTGATCCAAATCCATTCATATATTGCAATAAATTGAGACCACATACTGAGACTATCATTCCCAGCAATCGTGAGGCTACTCCTTCTTCAGCATATATTGATCCTGAGTCATTAAAGCCCTCGACATCCAAACAAGGTGAACTTAGAGCCAAGTTTCAAGACAAAGGCATGGGAGAATACACTTTGAATCAAACAATGTTTTTACGACAAGTCATGACCTCTCCCAAGGAATATGGGAGGCCACATCCTAACAAGCAAATCTCCATCATGATACTCAAATGGGATCCTACCATCTTTCAAAAATGGGGTGAACTAGAAGAAGAAAATTTATATAAAATGCTCTATAAGGACGTTGAAGAGGACACACATGATCAGATTATTATACCCTGTGAGAACTATGGCAAAGGCTTCAAAATTTTGCAAAGATTTGGGTATGATGGAAAAAGCCCTCTCGGACTACGCAAAGAAGGTGTCATGGAGCCCTTACAACCTGAGCTAACTACAAGAAGGGAACGCTCCAAGGGGCTTGGTTTTCTGAATCCCAGACTACATAATAAAAGAACAAAAGAGGTATGGCGAATTAAAGCTGTTGAAGTTCAACAAGAGGATTACTATTCCACAGACTCCAATGAGTGGGAATGGGGTTCAGACAAATCCTCCAGTGACTATGAGCCTACAGAGGAGGAGGAATTTTACAAAAAGTTCAGAGTTGGTCAAGAACCAACCCATAAGGATCCCGCACAAGCTTCGTTTCAAGGGCCTAGGTCAAAATCACATAGGATGAGGACACCTGTCCCAGAAGGCTCTACTAGTGATGACAATTTGGATTCACTCACGATCAAAACTGATGAGGAGAGTGCCATCGATGACCTCGACGATTACCTTGACATACCTGAATATAACCACATCTTCACTATTAGTCCTGCAAACCCTGAAAGCACTAAAGACCTTCCCCTTGTTCACCCCCAACTCATTGACTGGGATCATGAAGGACCAGCACAATTTGATACATTTCAAAATGACGAAGCTATTGTCGACTATCTGGGCATACGAGATGATCTTCCCCCTGGAGACCACAAAGCAGGATACACCATAGAACTCAACAACATGGCATACTTTGGCGAGGGTGTCGGGCCTTCTAGTTGCAAAAATGTGAAAATAAAAACAAAACAAGGGTCTTATGGCGAAAACCACACTGTGGCGCTATCCAACTCCAAAAAAGTAAAAAGAAAGGACATATCTGAGGGTGAAAACCTCTCTGAGGCGCCCGAAGATGGAAGGCTCGACATTCTCCCAGCATCATACGAGGAAAAATCATCCATGTTGGTAGAGGAGACTATAAAGACAAACATTGGTACAGCAGAGGTTCCACACAACATATTTTTTGCTCAATCATTGACAGAGGCCGAGAGGACAAAATTCATAAGCTTCTTTAAGGGACGACAAATCAACTTCGCATGGTCTTACGCGGATATGCCTGGGCTAGACCCGGATTTGGTTATGCATCATTTGACAGTCAAACCGGGGGCAAAACCAGTAAAGCAGAAATTAAGGAAAATGCATCCACAAGTGGCATTGCTAGTCAAGGCAGAGCTGGAGAAATTACTGGATGTCGGATTCATATGCCCAATTGATTATCCTGAATGGATTTCCAATCTAGTACCCGTCAGCAAACCAGATCGCAGCATCCGAATATGTACAGACTTCAGATATATCAACAAGGCGTGTCCAAAGGACGATTTCCCATTACCAAACATTGACTTGATCATTGATCTCACAGCAGGTCATGAAATGCTATCTTTAATGGACGGATTTTCTGGATATAATCAAATCAGAATTGCACCTGAAGATCAACATAAAACATCATTCACTTGTCCATGGGGAACCTTCTGTTGGAATGTCATGCCCTTTGGGCTGAAAAATGCAGGTGCCACATATCAAAGAGCGATAACTACTATCTTTCATGATCTCATGCACATAACCGTGGAAGATTATGTTGACGATCTTTTGGGAAAATCAATAGACAGAGATACACACTTGAACATCCTTTCAGTTGTCTTTGATCGGCTGGAAAAATATAAGGTAAGACTAAATCCAAAGAAATGCGTCTTTGGAGTAACCTCCGGGAAGCTCCTAGGATTCATTGTGTCTAAAAGAGGAATAGAAGCTGATCCAGCAAAAGTCAAGGCTATCTTGGACATGCCGCCCCCCAAGAATATTAGTCAACTTCGATCTTTACAAGGGAGACTCCAGTCCATACGAAGATTCATAGCACAACTTGCAGATAAGTGTAACCCTTTCCAGCACCTGCTACACAAAAACATCAAGTTCAAATGGGATGAGAACTGTCAACAAGCTTTTTAGACGCTCAAAGATTATCTGTTAAACCCGCCAGTTTTGATGCCACCAATTCCAGATCAACCATTGCTAATTTACATATCAGCTACTCCGACAGCACTGGGGGCACTCCTAGCACAGCAAATACCTGACGGCAAGGAAAAAGCAGTCTACTATATCAGTCGCACATTGGTGGGATATGAGCTAAACTACACACCAATCGAACGTGCATGTCTCGCTGTGGTCTTTGCTTCACAAAAATTACGACATTATATGCTCACTCACAAGACTAAGTTGATTGCCAGAATTGATCCACTAAAATATCTTCTCAACAAAGCTACACTTACTGGGCGGCTGGCCAAGTGGGTAATGATTTTGAGTGAATTCGACATTGAATACGTGGACAGGAAAGCAATCAAAGGACAAGCAATTGCAGATCAACTGGCAGATGCTCCCATGATAGATGATGCTCCTCTACAGTTAGAATTTCCAGATGAGTCCATTCTAACAATATCACCTGCAAAGCCATGGCAATTATATTTTGACGGCTCATATACACAGCACGGGGCAGGAGCGGGTATACTCTTTATAACTCCTCAAGGCGATTCTATACCAAAATCATACCGCTTATCATTTCCTTGCACCAACAATATAGCGGAGTACGAGGCATTAACAATTGGGTTAAGAATTGCAGTTCAATGGAAGATCCAAGAACTTCATGTTTTTGGGGATTCTCAACTTGTCATCTGTCAAGCAACTGATGATTATCAAACAAAATATGAAAAGCTAATGCCTTACAAACAACTGGTAGATGAGCTGAAACAGCATTTTGCAAAGATAGAGTTTGAGTAGATACCAAGAGAACAGAATCGCGCTGCTGATGCCATGGCTACAATTGCTTCGCTCATTGATCTACCGCAAAATGAGACCTGCTATGAGTTCCTGGTAGACAACCTGCTGATTCCGTCATATGAGATCACTCCTACGGAAATGATATGTGTTGTTGGTCCTGAATCCCAGTTATATGGTCCCATATTCACATACCTTCGCGACAATATCTTACCTCCCGATCTATCGAACAATCAACGCCATACTTTCATTCGCCAATCCTCTCGATACGTCATTTTAGCTGATATCCTATACCGACGAGGTCTAGATGGCACCCTTCTTAGATGTTTAGAGAGTGACGAAGCTCAGATTGCATTACGAGAAGTGCATGAAGGGATATGTGGTCCGCATACTAGTGGTCCTACCTTGGCCAAGAAACTCATCAGGACGGGATACTACTGGCCTACTATGGAAAAAGATGCATATCAGTTTGTCAAGAAGTGTAAGCAGTGTCAAATTCATGGAGACCTCATACATGCACCAGCACAAGAACTACAACCACTTGCATCTCCTTGGCCCTTTTGTCAGTGGGGACTCGATCTCATAGGCAAGATTCACCCTCCTTCTTCCAATGGACATAAATTCATTATCACAGCCATAGAGTATTTTACAAAGTGGATTGAAGCCGTGCCTGTCACACAAGTTACTGGGAAACAAATCGCTACCTTCATCCTGAACTACATCATTTGCCGATACGGGATTCCTACTTCCATTATTACTGATAACGGGCGTCCTTTCAAAAATCAGGATGTTCGTGAACTCTGTGAGCGCTTCCATATCTCTCACCATTTCTCCACACCATATTACCTCCAAGGTAATGGCCAAGCTGAGGCGTCTAATAAAACAATTCTCAAAATCCTTAAAAAGACAGTCGACGACGCTGGCCGTAACTGGCATATCCAACTCAATCCTGCACTCTGGGCCTACCGCACAAGTGTCCGCACACCTACGGGAGCTACACCCTACTCACTTGTCTACGGCGCTGAAGCCATCTTGCCTATTGAGGTCGAGTTGCCTTCTCTATGGGTCTCCTTGAGAAACATAATCAACGATGAAGATTACAGGGTCTCTCGCTTACAAGAACTAGAACTGCTGGAGGAACGAAGGCACACTGCTTTTAATCATCTCAAGGCTTACCAATAACGAATGAGTTGCAGTTACAATCACAAAGTTAAGCCTCGCACATTTGAGGTAGGTGACTTAGTACTCAGAGAGAACCCCAAGAATCAGCAAGACAGAGATAAGAAGGGCAAGTTTGAACCAAACTGGCTTGGTCCTTACATCATTACAGTGGTATATGGATTTGGGGCATATCAGCTCTCAACTACAGAAGGTGAACCTTTGGAGGATCCTATCAACAACATGCACCTTCGCAGGTTCTACACATAAGCTCTTCGAAACATCCTAATTCAAAATACAAAAAAAATAAAAAAAAATCAAAAATACAAAAAAAATTATAAAACAAAAAAATCATTACTTGGTGAAAACCTGGCAAACAGGCGCCTTGTGACAACAAAAAAATTGAAAAATCAAAAAAAGTAAAGAGAAATAATTTTGTCCAACGGTGAAAACCACTTCGGTGTCGCCCTGGGCAAGTACCATGGTGAAAACTGGGTCACCAGCGCCATGCGTAGAGACTTTGCTCCTCCATCCTTCAGGATTCTCTTTCATCCTTTCACTTTGCACACACTCACAACCTATTCGTTCACAATAAACTTAACCATTCCCATCATGGCTTGTTATTGATCTACCTAAGATTGGTTAGCCACCCATAACCCTCCCTTTTCACTCCCTTTCCATCCATAATAAATCAGATCCTATCTATGACTACGGCCAATCCTACATCTAGTAATGGGTGTGGAACTGAGAACATCACGTGTTTCAAGGAGTACAGTTTCTTCCAGCTTCCTTCAGTTTATCCATGCACAATCCGCAATAAAGCAACATCTGCATCGCCAGATCCGCAATAAAGTTTCGTCTTCTCCACAATAAAGTATCAGTTTCATGGATTCAGTCAGTTTCAGATGAGACACAGCAGCAACAATGGGCCTCAACAAAATCAAATCTTTCAACAGACTCAGACAACATATGGTTCAGTGCTATCTATCCTTTTTGTGAAAGTAAACATTGTGACCATAATCAAATAAGACTTATACAAGTGACAAGAGACACTAAACTTGAGGACTACAGTGGATGTTGGTGTCGAGTCTTGGTTTTCTTTTGATTTTATCTTTTGGTGACATGTCTTTTAGCTTTTCCAAGATGTCTTTGACTAGAGATTCTATCTCCAGGATGTCTTTGACTAGAAAGGCGAGGATGGGGTATCGTCACCTATTTGCATTTGCTGTCTGTGGATTGTCTTTTAGTAATGCTATGACTTGTCCAAGGATATGAGGACACTGTGAGTCTAGTATGAACTGGGGCATTCCTTGTTTGTCACTGTCTTATCTCCATGCAAACAGGTACAATGACTTTCTGGGTCGAACATATGCCTCGATTGTCATAACCTATTCTGCCATAATAAGCTCAATGATGATAACGCACAAGAAGCTCTTTCACTTTCATATCTTCTGTCTTTCATCCCCCTTACTTGATTAACTTCCATCGTCCATCTCGAGTCCGCGTAGCCTGCTATCACATGACTGAGTATAATGACACACCAAAAACATTTGCATTTCATATAGTTTGCACCTACATCACCACATATAAGCATTTCATACATACATATAGATATCACAATTGCATCACATCCTGCACACAACACCTGTTAGCACAATTTACATTTGCATCATCATATTCATTTGCATTACATACATTCACATTTCCATCATGCATTACATATACAACATAAAAGAACAAAAATATATTGCATTGCATCATATAAGCATCCATATCATAAAACATGCATCACATAAGAACATCTCATCACATAAGGTACACATGCATATAGCTGCCGCAAAAATGGATCATCTCGTATATATAATCAAAAGTGTCATGATACAATGATGTCAAAAGAATCATATGGCTACAAAATCACCCGCAGGTGTCTACAATACAAAAATGGTACATGTACTGATACAAAGGGGAGCCCTCTATGGCTATGATGAACTCCCTCCCTCGGAGCCGCCTGGCCTCGACGGAGTCTGAGCTCTAGATGGTCCTGCTCCAGGATCCCCCTGCCTGTCTGGTGGTGGTGGAGGACCCATGACCCCACCGCTGGATGCCTGCCTCCTACGACTCCCTCCCGTAGCCATCGCTGTGCGCGACGATCTATGGAAGCTCCTCGCCCGCTGATCCGCTGGCACGACACCATAGTACAGATCCCTCCAGTAGGCGATCTCCTCTCTGGCTCGCAGCACATATGCGTAGCCTGCCCCTGCATCCTTTGCTGCTTGCCTCCCTGCCCTCAGAGCTGTCTCGGCCTCAGTATATCTTTGGATGGCCTGGTCTCTCTCCCGCTTTATGTCCCTGAGCCTAATCCTGAGGCGATCCCTCTCCCGCTCCAACTCTGCAATCTCGTCTGCCTGGCCCTGGCAGATCTCTCTCAGCCCTAGCAGCTCATCCTCTTCAGGATCTCCACCCTCAGCCTCTGCCTGTGGCTCCTCCTCTGCAGGTGCCTGCACCTGTGCCTCCCCCTCTACCTGTCTAGGTGCCTGAATAGGTACCTGTCCCTGTGCCTGTCCCTGTCCCTGCACCTGTCTCGGTCCCTGTGATCTAGGACCCAGTGCTGCTGGTACATGTAGGGGCAATCCACCCCGACCCCTCACCACCACCTGGGCTGGTCTCTCCTGTCCTCCCTCCCTCCGAGGTGCTACTCGCCTCTCCCCCACCACTCCCCTCTGCCTCCATCGGCCCCTGCCTCCATCTCCTCCATCATCATCATCATCATCATTCCCTCCCACCTCTCCCTCCAGCAGCTCTCCCGGATCTGTCAATCTCAGAAAGGGATGCTCTGCCCAATACGCAGAGTACTCTGCGTCCATCCCTGCATCCTCTACCTCCGACCACATGTCCCATGGTAATGGCATCATCTCTGCCAGCTGTGTCACGACCTGATCATATGATAACAGCGGCCCGAACTGTACCTGATCTCTGACTGTATGGGCATACATGCCCGAGCCTCGTGGCATCCGCTGAATCCTGCCGAACTGTCTGCATATCCTGTCAACAAGCTGTCTCTCCAGAATATAGGGCGTCCGCCCAATCAGATACCTGCTCCTGAATGCATAGGGTAGCTCCACTGCATCATCATCCCACTCCTCGCACCCCAGGTACGGCCTCCAGATAACCATATCAATGTCATCTATGACGCGTCTCCAGTGCTCTAATCGACCAATCCGAGGCTGTGACGTAATCATATCGTACAGGTGCACAAAACTCCGTCCCTGCCCTCTGCCTCTGAAGTGGATAGGCCGTGTGATCGGCAGGTGCTCATATGCCCACACCTGAAGGAGAGTCACTCCGCAGCCCAAGCCCACTGATCCGTGGTACACAAACTGATGCAGCTCATAGTACAAATGTGCCAGGACACATGGCCCCCATGCATATCTGGTGTGCTCTGTCATCAGTGTCTCCAATGCCCCTCCCCAGCCAACTACCAATCCTCGTGTGGCTCTGTCCGGACACAAGTACCCACTGATGACTCCTCCGATAATAGCTGGTAAAGCTAAACCTGTAGCGGTCATGGTATCCCATGCCACGTGACCTGCTCGCATCTCCAACCCGTGATCCTGGAATACCCGTCTCAGTGCCTCCCTATCACCATCTCGATCATATGGAATCAACTCTCCATCGATCGGAATATGCAGAATCCTGTAGACGTCCTCAAGCGTCACTGTCATCTCACCCATAGGCAGATGAAACATGCACATCTCAGAGTGCCATCTCTCAGCCAACGCAGTCAGCAAACCCATGTTTGCCCGAAACTCAGGCACATATAGCACATGTGTGAGACCCATCTCCTCAATAGAAATCATGTCCTGAATCGACAACTCTGGTCGCAACCTCTGAGTAGACGGGAATCTCTCCCGTGACTCCAGCATAGGCAGATACTCCTACAGTCAACCAATCAATCATGTCAGTTATCGTGGCATTCACTGTTTATCACAAAATGCTACTTGCTATCTAAATGCATACGCTTACCTATCCTAGTGACACTCACTGTTCATCACAAAGTGTTGCTATCTATCCTAGTAGTGCTCCCTGTTCATCACAAAGTACTACGTGTGTGACATTCCCTGTTCATCACAAAGTGTTACTCACATTCGCACTCCCTGTTCATCACAAAGTGCTGCCTATCTTGGTGCTCCCTGTTCATCACAAAGTGCCTTGATCTATCCTAGTCTTCCTAGAGGACCTGCTTGAGTGTATCCTCTCAGCAGCTTATCCAATCGACAGCATATGTTCATCACAGAACTGCCGATTTGACCTAGAAGACACAACTTATGCATTTTGACACACACGCGCTTTAAACTCACAAACGCGCTTCTAGACTGCACAAACATGCTTCTGCAACACAGACGCGTTTTCTGAACACAAACGTGCCTATACCATGCACAAACGCGACTAGGGAACACAGACATCCCTACATGACATAAACGCCCCTATAGGGCACAGACGCTTCTACATTTCACAAACGCGTCCGTATTCAGCACAAACGCGGTTCCAGGCACAGACGTGCCTGGACCTGACACAGACGCGCCTGTCTGACACAGACGCGCCTGGCACTGACACAGACGCGGTTGCGCGTTTTTGCACTTTTTAACTACCCTATTCCTAGCGCATTTATTGCTACTTAGCATGCATTAATGACAAAACTTGAAATGCCTGAAAGTACAAGGAGGTTCTCGGGTACTTACCGACTCTCCTGCATCTGCTGGTCGCTGGAATTGGCAAACGCGATCGAATCTATGAACAAAGGCCATCGCTGCTGACTGCTGCTGCTCTTTTCTCGCTCTGCACTGTGATCTCGTAAGGGTGTGGATGAAAATGAGGATGTCTTTTGCCCGTGGTCTATCTTATAGCCTAGCCTAGCCCTCGTCTTCCTTTCCTGAGTCAGTCTTTCTCATCCCGTGACTTTGTCACTTTATCCGATCAGTCCATTCTATCCCGTCTTTCTTATCGAGAGATTGTCTGCAATCTTTTCAGATATTTTCATCCAATCTCTCGAGGGCGCATATCATTCCCATTCTGGGGCAACTCTGTATCAGTTTATCTTATCTTCTTTGAAACAACGTGACAAGCCGCATTGTCTCAAAGAGGGGCAAAATGTAGACACCCAAAATTGTCCAGTCTAATTAAATAAATATTTTATTTATTTAATTATCTAAGCCTAATTCTTCTATTAATTAAATAAATCTTTATTTATTTAATTAATTCATTTATCCTCTTCTAGCCTTATTTCTCATTTAAATAAATACATTTATTTATTTAAATTATCCCTTTCCTAAATTAAATAAATATTTTATTTATTTAATTGTCCTATTTCTTCTATTAATTAAATAAATCTTTATTTATTTAATTAATTCATTAGCTTTTTCTACACATGACACATGTCATGCATCTCTTAATTCATACACTACCTACCCCTTTCATTATTTTATTATTTCTTTTACCTACCCTCTAATCTTAGCCGACCTCTCTTTTTACACCTCTCAATCTTATCCCTCCATTTCATATTGTGTCTTCTATTTAAGGAGATGCTTTCTTCATTGTCAAACCCTAATGACACATGCTAATGATCTTTCATGCAACTTGGCTACACTAAGATCCTACTTGCAACCACATTCCATTCTTTGTTGAGCTCTTGTGCATATAAAAATCTGAGAGCAAATATATCAAGCAAGATCAATGGAGATAGGAAGAATGGAGATCAAAACCCTATTGGACATGTGATGGTATAATCTTTGTGATTTTGAGTTATTTGCATTGTCTGAGGTTATCTTCATATGTTATGGTGGATCTTTGTTCATTGTTAGGCTAGGGTTTAGTGGTTGGATTCATTTTAGCCTTTCAATATTGTTATTATTGTTATCCATTTTCACCATAAACAATCTCCAATTGGAATTACACCATCCATCATCAAACGAAAAAGATGTGGACAAAGTACCCACTAGGTGTCACACAAGAAACTCAAGGACATAGTAAGAACAGAGTTAGGGCAGTAAATTTTTGGATGACCAAATTGTTGAATATCTAAAACCTGTTTATAAGGAATATTCCCCTATGAACCTAGTTTACAAAACAATTTGAATCACTCAATTCCAATATCGTATGAGAAAGTTATGCCCAAAATACTGACTCCTTATCCTAAATCTGCACTGCTAAAACTCACATTTTCAGGTGGTTCATTGGCACATTCTACCAATCAATTCTTCTTTTCTTCAAAACCTGTTTCTATTTGAGATACAATATTGAATATACTTTTATCTCCAATTGGAATCATGTAAATCCATCATCAAACGAAAAAGTTAATACTAAAAATTTTGACTATTTGTCTAGGTGAGAATTTGAAAACTACAGGGAATGCCAAGGACAAAGATCAAATAACCACAAATATAGCAGTGGAAATGCAGTCTCAAAGGGATAGGATGGTTGTCCCAAGCATTCAATGTTGCAGAAAACCATCTCTTTAGTGGTTGTGAGGTGTCACATAGTGAAAAGAGTAGTGTGCAAACAATAGAGTGAAGCCCTGGACAAAATTTAGAGAAAAATCAACACAAAAGTATCTCATGAGTCTCAAAGCTATATCATGCCATACAATTATAAAATAAAAATGATCATTCATGCTCCATATTGTGTCCTATGTGTCGTAATGTGTTGATTCAATTCTACAATGCATGCACATTTTTCTTGTAGGATGTAATATGGTGTGTGTCTATCTATGAAGTTGGTATTCTGCATCGAATAAAATAGAAATTCACTAAGAAAAGATATATATGAATATTGACAATATACCAAGATTAAATTACTTTTTATCTATAGAGAAAAGAAAAAGGATGGTGAAATTTACTTGATCTGCAGTTATCAACAATGATGGTTCTGCATTTATTTCACCATTGTTAAAAGTTGCAAGCTTTGACATAATAGCCTCTGCATGTGGAAGAACCATTGCATCAATATGAGACTGATAAATAAAAGGCATGAAAACTAATAAATAGTATTTTGATCCAAACAAAAATCCCCTGGTTACATTCCACTTTTGGCATGATTTGGTAGAAAAATAAAATAGCAAGAAAAATTAAACCAGAAAATTGTCTATTAAATAATGTTCACATGCCACAACTTAAGGAAAATTAGACCAACTGCAGTAGAGAGTATCATCGGGTTGAAGTATAATAAACTTAAAGGTATTTCCATTGCAATAAATACCAAATGTGGCTCATCACATTGGTTTGAATGCTTGATAAAAAAATGTTCTTGGGTTGTCTACTTGGACAAGGCGTTCTAAGGGCAAATTCCTACAATTAACAGCAAAATACTGGTATTGAATCCATTCTAGCACTATTGGAGTAAAACTGAACAGATTCCTGAATAATGAATTTTAATAATATAATATCAGTATGACAACATCAAATAAGAAAAAAAATTGCAATATATGCATAGTTGAGTTTCATTCCTACACCTTTGAAGTAAATCTGATCCATGAACTTGATACAGTGATCTACATAATTAATATAGTGGGAATCAACAATTACAGTATGTATTCTGAGGGCATATTTCTACAATCTAATAGCAGACAATCATATTCAGAACATTCCAGCATTGTTGGAGTAAGTCTACAAAAAATGCTTGCAATCTAATAAGTAAACATCACTAATATAGAATCAAATAGTGGGAAAATGTGTCGACTGAACAGTTCAAATCCATATTCCTAAATATTTCAAATTATCTCTGATTTATGCTTGATGTGGTGTGGAACTCATACTTGTTGTAGATTAGAACATATATTCAAGTGGCAGATTCCTACAATCTAGTAGAAAAATATCAAATTTGCATCTTCTACTGCATGTCTGAATTATGTCAGTGTAGATTCTTATAATCTTTAATAGTAATAAAAAAATATCACTAAGACAACATCACGTAGGTGGAACCTGATGAACAGTTTAGATCTATACTCGCATCTTTAGAGCGAATCTGCTTGATACATTGAGCAACATCCAAGATACTTCACTAGACTAGGTGTTTCTAAAGGGTACATACCTACAATCTAATAACAAAACATTAGGGCTAGAACCATGTCTGGCATCTCAAGAGCTAATCTACACAGTTTGTTACAATTGAACAACAAAACAAATCACTTAGACAACATCAGACAGAGTGGAAAATATTCTAGGTGGTTCAGATCCAGAACCATATATTTGCAGTTAGTGTCTACCATTTGCTCGATACAGTGAGTTTGTATCTATAATACATAAAGCATCAGCATTAAACTGCGTACTCCGAGGGAGGATTCTTGAATATAATAACAAATTTTGAGGTTCATATTTATCACAACACGATTAGAATAAATCTGAGAAGATTCCTACAATCTAATAACAAAACATCACCAAGACAGTCCAATAGAGAGGAGGAAAACGACATGGACAGTCCATATCCATTCCCACACCATTTAAGCAAGTCTCTACCATACACATCATACAATAAGCAGTGAGCTTAATACTCTTGAGTATCAGCATTAAACTAGGGCAGATTCTTACTATCTAAGAAAGATATCAAGTTAAGGTCCATGTCGGTATATTTGAACTAAGCTTGCATCGTCTATTTGATTTAGTAAATAGTATAATTTCTTTTACACCATGTCATTAAAATTACTTTTACAGAGGATTGAAACGAAGGAGAGTTTTGAACGTACCTTTTCAATTGATAGCCACTAGGTCGTCGGATCGAATTCCCAAAGAGTATCTCGTTGCACAACATAACCTATCCAAGTATTTTAATTTGCGAATAGCAGAACCAAGGGGACAAGGATCGCCAAACCTAGAAGAGTTTTCCCGTCCAAGGGGTGGAGACGATGGGACAACATTTGAGCCAAGAGCAAAGCTCCCAACACCACAATCTGAAGAGTGTCGTGGCCGATGAGCAGGAGGCAACCCAGCCACCGAAACACCAACCCCATGTCACGTAGCCTGCAAGTAACTCCCAGTGCCAACACTGATGGAAGAAGAGTCCAAAAAACATCGCAAGTTAGGGTTTGCTGACACGGCCATGATTCTTAAGCCCCTCTTTGGCAGAGCGCACTCTCACAGGAGATTCCCGACCGTCCCGCACCAAAAAAACCCCTGAGCGATCTAAATCGCCAACACCTATCAGAGTAAGAGCAGAGGAATTGGCAGCTTTGCAAAACATTTAGGAGCTTTAAGATTCAATTATACTGCAATATTACAATTTTCTCTTTAAAAAACGCCTTAAATTGTCTCAATTACAATCCCCTCTTACCTGTCGAAGGGCTTCTTTCTTCTACTAGAAGCCTTGTTTACAATATGTCATCATTAGGGCAACTATGGTCTAAGAAGATCGAAAACATCTTTGTGGAGCCACAAGAAGTAATTTTACCGGGAAAGGTTGAGCATTTTGGGTATGTCCTGAAGCAAAAGGGCCCTTTTCAAATCGAAATTTGAATATGACAATGAATTCAAATAACCAATTACCAGCTATTACGACTCAGTCGTCCCTGCTCTTTCCCCACATTCATTGAAACAACATCTCTTTAGAGGGAATCAATCAAATGATCCATATAAATGATCTACAGGCACTAAGAAGACACGTTCACGTATTACAGAACCCTACCAAAGCAGATTTTTTTTTTAAATACACGAACTTGCCTATGTCTTAGCTAGTGATAGTGAGCAGTAGAAGCCGATGGGAAAATATGGGCAGATCAGATTGCAAGAAGTGGGCTGTCCGACGAAGGGCCAAGATGGAAATTGTAGTAGCTATGCGCCCGGTGCCATGCATCCATTGAAAAACCCCTACACATAAAAAACCCTTACATTTTATCCTGTCAGTGAAGCGGATGGGAAAATATGGGCAAAGCCTAATTCTTCCTGCGTTGATAACTGCATGCCGCTGCCGCCGCGGGAGCAAGGAAGAGGGCAGATGATTGAGCGCCAAGAAAAGAGGGGGAAAAAAAATGTTTTATTTTAGAAAAAAGTTAATTTCTATTGTCTTAGTTTGAGAAAATTAAATAATTAAAAAAAAATTTAAGACAAAATATTAACGTCTTAAATCCTTCATTTGTGTAGTAGTGACAATTAACAACCAACTGGTAGTTAACCAATGTGAAATTGTTGTTGCATGAAGATTAATAACAATGCCATTTTGCTTGCACACATGCATTTAACTTTCATTTCGATTTCAGCATTATAAGCATTTTAATATTGTGCATGTATGGTAGTAGATATGAATGGAAGTAAATATAGTGTTGTAGTTCATCAAAAATGGACATCAGGGTCTCAAAGAGTCGAGAGAACAATGGAAAGAGATATTAATATTACAATATATTGTTTAGAAGTGATTGATTTCTCATTGTAATTCATAAAAAATGGACATCAGGGTCTCAAAGAGTCGAGAGAACAATGGAAAGAGAGATTAATAAGCCTATATTACAATGTATTGTAAGTTTAGAAGTGATTTATTTGAAAAATTAATCATTAAGTGAGACATTTGTTGACATTATCATATATAATTAGAATAATAAAAATCAATTTTTAAATTGAATTAAATGAAATTATATGTTTAATGATTTATTTCAAATATTTATTCATATTTTTTTTATTTAAATATTAGAATGAAGATCACTGATTTTGTTGGTTTATAAAGAGTATATTGAGCATGGTTTTTCAAGTCGAAAGAATTTTTTCTAAACAACAATTTGAATTTTTAAAAAGCTTAATCCATTTTAGAAACTAGACTACTCCTTAATCCTAAAGCTTGTGTAAAAGGTGTCAACTTTAATACTAATAATATTATTGTCATTTTTATAAATTGAAATTTTTTCTCTTTGTTGAAAGATATTTAATCTATTAAATATGTTTATATCCTAAAATTTGAAATCCACAAACTCTTTTGTTAAATAGTATTTACTCAATGTGAATAGTAAAATTTTAATCAATTTTTAAACAATAAAGTTTATGAGGAAAGTAGTTCTTTTAAGAAATTTTAATATGTCTTGATAGAAATATCACTATTGATATGATGGAAATAATCATATCTTCTTTAACACAAATATATTTCAGTTAATTCATTTAAGTTGAATTATTTGGGTTAAGTATTAATTAATATTATAAGATTTATGTTCAACAATAAACTCTTAACTATAGATTGAAACATGATAGCAAAATACAATCATTAAATAATTAGTTTATATAAAATCTCTATAAACATTTATATGCTATTAATAAGTATCAGGAATTTGTTTTAAAAAATGACACAATAAATAGATAGCTGTCAATTGAAGATCTTATCTTATTGATTATAATAGAGAAAAAACATTTCATGAATCTATGTTATTTGCAATATAACATTTCACAAACAAAAATAATAAATAGATATTAGATGCAAATTCAACTAATAAAATAGAATAATTTACAATTGAAAATATATAGATTGCTCTAAAATAATGTGATAAAAAATATTGTGATTACATCACTCTGGCATAAATAATCCACTCCCATAAAAATGTGTATAAGAGAGCTACTAAAAGTCAAAGCTTTTCTCATTATTCTCATGGATCCTTTTCTCCTTGGGAAGCCTACTTTTGTAGAAAACCAGAGGTTTCGTGCTCATTCTGCTTTGGAGAAACTCAAACAGGATTTGAAGGACGTGAAGGGTTCACACCCATTGTATTGGATACAATGTATTTAACTACCATTCAAGAGCTTCTTTTGCTTGAAAATAATTGAAGAAAAACAATTTGATGTGCCTGACTTCTTTTCCCAATCCGGAAAATGCTCTAAATGCGACAGTGGCATGGAGGAAGATGTTTTATTGTTTTACATTTCTTTCGAATTAACTTCGTACAAGAGGGAGAGGGGTTAAACAAGAGGTAGTAAAATTTCTTCAATTTCGAAATTTGCCTGTGTAAACGTTGTTTGTAGATATTCAAACTAAATTTAGTAATTGTGCCATGAGGTGAAAGAACACCAACTGCAGTCTATTCGAATAATAGAGAAAGCAGGGATGATGGAGACTACATTGAGAATTTAAGACTGTAATCCTTCACAATGTCTAATTAAGAATAGATTATAAAGATTATTTTCTTAAGAAAAAAAGAATTATTGGTTGTCATGGTTGACAATTGAATTGAAGGATATATAGAAATATTGAATATCATTCATACATCGCCTAATTTAATAGTACAATTATTTCATATAGTCAATAATTGTACAACTATAATATTCTTAAATACCTGTTACTCCAATTATCAACATCACATATTTGACAATTGAATTTATTGCTATTTACTAATAGCCATTGGAAAATAGCCTAAATATAAAATAGTCATTTTCGTTAATACATGGATGATCCTTGATTTTTTTCCCTTATTTTGTTTTTAATAGATTTCACTGTTGACAGTCACATATGAATCTTATTCTTTGATGTCCAAGTCTAACAACCCGTCATTGATATTTTTAAAGCCTATTTTTTATTATTATTGTTATAGAAAGTGAAAGCCATAGCCTAGTGATCCTTGTACTGTGTGCATGGCTTCTAGCACAAACGCACACAAAATTGCGCTTCAAGAAATTCAACCCATCCACCCTTTATCAGATCGAAAATCTCTCAATCTGTTACGGTATCATCTCCCCGCTAATCAATTACAACACGTATTTGACCAAGCTTTATATATTTAGCGTGTGCGAATGAAAGATCCCAAGTGGAGAAATACAAGCTCATCATTTAGTACCACCTTCGTATTCTCCATGGTTCCTTATTCTTCCGATCCATCGCACAAGATTGGGCAGGGTATGGCCTTTCTCATAACGCCTAGCAATACTCCTATGGAACATTCATCATCTTATTTCCTCGGTTTGTTAAAGAGTTCTAGTGTAAGGAACTCTGGAAATCATCTCATTGCCATCTAGTTCGACTCAATCCTCAACGTGGATTACCAAGTATCAATCAGAAGCATGTTGGTGTGGATTTCAATGACATCAAGTCTGTAAAGTCTCATTGGAAAGTAATTTTCCCACATTTTGTTTTATTTATTTATGATCTTATATATTTTGAGGATGCAATTAAGGATAAATATTGGGGTAAGATTAGGGATGAATAGATGGACTCTATTATAGAATGACACATGGAAGTTAGTAGATTTTCTTACATTCATTTTGGAAGTTCTATCCTGAAATTTAGCGAATTAGTGTTGTATGTTACTATTATGATTATGATGGTTTCTAGCTCGGTGGAAGAGTCATGAAGAGTTATTTTTTGGCAGTCTACATTTATTGTTTGAGTTCACTTTTCACAAGGCACTTATTTGGTTATGGTAACTTCTATGTTGTACTTATATTACATTTGACAAGATGACCATTATGGAAGAGATAGGTGTTGTTGCTTCAGAAGTTACTATGTGCAACATGTCATTCGATTAGAAAGGTGTTGCTTGTCACACAACTTACCCCTTGGACATTGAAGATGGTTTTGGAAACCATGGGTAGATACCTCTTTGTGATGAGCTCTATTTATATGTTGATGCCTTAGTTGTTTTAAAAGAGACAAGTTGATTATTTCTAAGGCACTGTTATGTTGTCAAAATTGTTCTTGAAATCTCTATTTTAACTACTCCTAAAGAGCATTGGCTATTTTTCATTCTATTGTAACTATTGGTGTTGTTGATAATACAATTGAGTCTGGGTTTTGGAGTGTGGGTTTTTTGCCAAAAGGGTTTTCCCACGTATATTTGGTGTTGTGATTTTATTTGTTAATTTTTTATTTTTTTTATGTGTTTATCTAGTCTACAATAGTTTAAAGGTTTGTAAGAAATTTTTGCATCACCTCTCCTGTTAGATTTAGTATTTGGAAGTGTTATTTCACAATTTGGCTTCCTTTCAATTGGTATCAGAGCCTAGCCAGCTTTTGTATTGTTGTTGGTTTGACGAGTTTTTTGTGTTGATCTATTTTCAGTGGAAGTTTTGCAAAGGTAGGTTTCATAACTTTGTTGTAGGTTTGATATGGCAAGCACATCCAATAGAATAGAGATGGATAAATTTAATGGCAACAATTTTGAGTTGTGGAAACTCAAAATATGGGACATGCTCCTAGATAGAGATCTATGGGCTAGGGTTTATTTGACAAAACCCCAAACTACATTGTAGGATGATTGGGATAAAATGGATCAGAAAGCCAAGGGTTTGATAAAACTCTATCTAGTTGATTCAGTGCTCCTGAATGTCCATGAAGAGAAGACTGCAACTACACTTTGGAAAGAGCTTGGTGATATTTATCAAGAAAATGTTGGTATTGTGTTGTCATTGATGTAAACCGGTAAGTATAGCATGTCATCGATATGCAAGGTGTATGCAGGATGCAAGTAGGAGATGTTACCGATATGGATGTTCACCAATAAGAAAATATAAGAAAGCAAAGAGATACACTGGTTATGTCAATTGGTATACAGGAAGGTGCAGCCCCAACCGGTAAACAGGTCCACCAATGAGTATGTATGAACAAGTAGAAGACAAATAGCATAAGGTAGATACCAGTAGGATGTTTTTTAGTCGATGACCAAGCTTGAACTGACATAGTGGACTTAGTTGAGCTGAATGCCAAGAAGGATGCCACGTAGGAACCAGGTGTCTAACGTATAACAGTCAGTGAAGTATGCTATAACGAGATAGTTGAAGAGTCAGTTGACATTAAATGAAGACTGTAAAAATCATGGGTTAGTTACAGAAGTTTGCGACTCAATGAAGATCGATGGATGACTCCTGTGTGCTGATCGATGCATGATATTTGATCTCTTTGATGACCTGGAGAAGAAAATTTTTGGGACATTAATGGTGATTGACAGAAAGAAGAGTTGTGTTTTCCAAATATAGAATGCGTGCATTTGAAGGAAGGATTTGGCATGCAGTGTGTCATTGTTGCAGCATATCAATCTTGGAGATGAGATTAGATATGACTTGATATGGATTGGGTTGGTGGAGAAAACCCTAAGTGCACCAAAGTTTAAATCTATGTTTTGGCGAGAAAGCAGATAAATAAATATGCAGATCAAATATCAAAAAAGTGATACCAGTTGCGAGAAGAGAGAGTGCTTGAGTGAATAGTGTGCATATCAGTCTGAGAAGAGTATTGCAACTAAGTAGCTAAGGGAGAACCGGTAGTAAGAGTCGTAATCGGTAAGGAGGTTTAGCAGAGGTTTAACCAGTAGATAAAAAAGCTGAGGTGAACCGGTAAGAAGGCATTCGAGAGTGATTGAGTATAGAGTGAGTATTAGAGGAAGTCAGCAAAGGCAGAGATTGACCGGTAAGGGATCAGAGAGAGTGAATTGATAACCAGTAGTGAAAGAACCAGTGAAACAAAGAAGAGTTGTAACCGACGGAGAGAAATTGAATAGGTGTTAAAAAACTCATTTGTAACAAGGTACTTTCATTGTAATAAGTCATTATTTCATTGTGTATCACTGAGTTGGAGCTCGGTGTAGGGGTTGGTGCTCTTTTGGTTTGGTGCCCATAAACTAGTAGGGGTTAGTGCCCTAAACATTGTAACTGTTGTTTCATTGTGAGGCTAGATTGGAGCAGTAGACTCCAGCAACATTTCTCACTGAGGTTTTTCCCACATTGGGTTTTCCTCATATATCCGGTTTTGTGAGATGCATTCTGTGTGTGTTTGATTACTAGTGTCTTCATTGTTTTACCAATTAAACACACATAGTTGGAAATTATTTGAAATCATTGATTCACCCCCCCTCTTAGTGACATATTATGTTCTATAGTTGGTATCAGAGGGTTAGGTTCCTGGTTGGTTAAAGCTTTCTCTAGCTTGGGTAGATTCTAGTCTAAGAACACAATGGCAAGAAATGAGTCCTCCTCCTCCAAAGCTCCCATGTTTGATGGAACCAACTATACCTTTTAGAGAAAAAGAATGGAAACCTATCTGTCCTTTCTAGAATTTGATGGTTGGATGTCTGTAAAGAATGGGTATATTGTCCCTAGTGTTCCCCCCACAGACTCAGATACTAAGGAGTATAAGAACAATGCAAAGGCTAAACATGCTATTCTCAGTGGGTTGTCAGATAATAATTTTTTTAAAGTAATGCACTGCTCATCTGCCAAAGATACTTGGGATAAACTACAGAGATTATTTGATGGATATGTCAAGGCTAAGGAGGCCAACTTGCAAACACAAAGAGGTCAACTTGAAGGCTTGAAGATGAAAGATGAAGAAAAGATTGCACACTACCTTCACAGATTTGATGAAACTATGAATACCATCATAGGACTTGGAGAGGAAATTGTTGATGAATTTATTGTTAAAAAGGTGCTTAGATCACTCACATCTAAGTATGATACTAAGGTCTCTACTATGGAGGAAGCCAAGGATTTGAAAAGCTTCTTAATGGATGAGTTATTTGGCTCACCAACTCCTTATAAGATGAGGACAACCAGTGAAGGAACTTCCAAGAAAGAAGCTACTTTTAACTCCACCAAAAAGGCTAAGGAAGTGAGTGCTCATAGAGAATCTAGTAGAGACTCCGGTACTAAAGTTGCAAACTTTGTAAGAAATATTAAAAGAGGATCCAATAAGTATAATGGAAAACTGCCCCTCAAATGTTTTAATTGTGGTAAAATAAGACACTTTGCTGCAAAATGTCCCTATGGTGAAACCGGTGGAGATGACCAAAGAAGCT
Organism: Cryptomeria japonica; assembly: GCF_030272615.1. NCBI lineage: Eukaryota > Viridiplantae > Streptophyta > Pinopsida > Cupressales > Cupressaceae > Cryptomeria > Cryptomeria japonica. The sequence continues at coordinate 708,471,654 of NC_081411.1, read as the reverse complement.
TTGGCAAGTCTTCTGGTAAAGATAAAGAGAAGAAGGTCTACCAAAAAGAGAGAAGAAGCTACAAGAAGAAGAACAGTGTATATACCTTTGAAGATGATTCCATAGATGAAGACAATGCATCCGAAGTTGACTACCATGAGGATGAAAGATAAGTTCATCTCTTTATGGCACTAGATAAACCGGTTGATGAAGTAGATGAAGATGAAGACATTGAAGTTGGAGTGGATTTAGAAGGTGAGCTCATAAGTGCACTTGAGGAGTTGAAGAAAACCAGAAGAGAACTCAAAAAAATTAGCCATGCTACTGAAGAGAAACAAGAACAGTTGGAGGAAGCTCTGGAGGAATCCAAGAAGATAATTTCTGATCTACAGCTCCAGTTGGAAAAAGCTAAGAGGATACATCAAGTTACATCCTTCAAATTGATAAAGAAGGAAAAGGAGGAGCAGAAGATGGAAGAAGAGATTGTAAGGATCATAAAGGAGCTAGAAGAGAGCAAGGATTAATTGAAGATGAGGAGAAAGTATGAGGGTAGCACTAAATCTTTAGACAAGACGTTGAGAAATGAAGCATTCAAAAGTCATTGGTGGCTTAGGATTTGAAGAAGGACAATGTTCAAATAGCTAAGACATATCAGGTAAGGGGATAGAATTCTCTTCCTCAAGTGAAATTAAAGAGAAGCAAATCTTTACACTCAGCAAAGATACCAGCAAGAAGACATATGATGAGGCTACAATAAATCTATGTGACATTTTGTGTTATACAATTGGTATCAGAGTGTTAGGTTCTTGATTGGTTAAATCTTTCTCTAGCTTGCGTAGATTCTGGTCTAAGAACACAATGGCAAGAAATGAGTTGTCCTCCTCCAAAGCTCCCATGTTTGATGGAACCAACTATGCCTTTTATAGGAGAAGAAAGGAAACCTATCTGTCATTTCTAGGATTTGATGTTTGGATGTCTGTAAAGAATGGGTATACTATCCCTTGTGTTCCTCCCATAGACCCGAATGCTAAGGGGTATAAGAACAATGCAAAGGATAAACATGCTATTCTTAGTGGGTTGTAAGATAATGAGTTTGTTAAAGTAATGCATTGCTCATCTGCCAAAGAGACTTGGGATAAACTGTAGAGATTATTTGATGTAGATGTCAAGGCTAAGGAGGCCAAGCTGCAAACACTAAGAGGTCAAATTGAAGGCTTGAAGATGCAAGATGAATTAAATATTCGAGACTACCTTCATAGATTTGATGAAATTGTGAATACCATCAGAGGAATTGGAGAGGTAATTTTTGATGAAGTTATTGTTAAAAAGGTGCTCAGATCACACACATGCAAGTATGATACTAAGGTTTAAGCTATAGAGGAATCCAAGGATCTAAAAAGATTCTCTATGGATGAGTTATTTGGCTCACTAACTGCTTATGAGATGAGAATAACCGGTGAAGGAACTTCAAAGAAAGAAGCTACTTTCAACTCCACCAATAAGGCTAAGGAAATAAGTGCTCATAGAGAATCTAGTGGAGACTCCAATACTGAAGTTGCAAACTTTGTAAGAAATCTTAAAAGAGGATCTGCTAAGTATAAAGGAAAACGGCCCCTCAAATATTTTGATTATGGTAAAATAAGACACTTTTTTGCAAAATGTCCCTATCTTGAAACCGGTGGAGATGAGCAAAGAAGCCCTTGTAGGTCTTTCGGTAAAGATAAAGAGAAGAAGGTCTACCATAAAGAAATAAGAAGCTACCAGAAGAAGAATAGTCCATATACCTTTGAAGATGATTCCACAGATAAAGAAGTGCATGAGAAGTTGACTACCATGAGGATGAAAGAGAAGTTAATCTCTTTATGGCACTAGATGAACTGGTTGATGAAGTAGATGAAGATGAAGACATTGAAGTTGGAGTGGATTTAGAAGGTGAGCTCATAAGTGAACTTGAGGAGTTGAAGAAAACCAGAAGAGAACTCAAAAAAGTTAAGCATGCTACTGCAGAGAAACAAGAACAGCTAGAGGAAGCTCTAGAGGTATCAAAGAAGACAATTTCTGATCTACAACTCCAATTGGAATAAGCTAAGAGGATATGTGAAGTTACACCCTCCGACTTGATAAAAAAGGAAAAGAAGCAATAGAAGATGTAAGAAGAGATTGTAAGGCTCAGAAAGGAGCTAGTAGAGAGCAAGGATGAACTGAAGATGAGGAGAAAGTATGAGGGTAGCACTGAATCTTTAGACAAGATGCTGAGCAAACAAAAGCATTCAAAAGGCACCGGTGGTTGTAGGATTTGAAGAAGGACAATGTTCAAATAGCCAAGACACATCTACTAAGGAGATACAATTCTCTTCCTCAAGTGAAATTAAAGAGAAGCAAATCTTTACCGTCAACAATGATACCGGCAAGAAGACATATGCTGAGGCTACAATAAATCAGCCTACAAACCAGTATGATCAAAACCAGAAGTCTCACACATCGTAAAGGTATCTAAATCATAAAGGCAAGCCAGAGGTAGATAGTGAAGGATTCACTAGAATAAACAACATGAGAGGAAGAGATCCGGTAAGACAAAGGTTTTCCAGTCCAAAGCAACAAGATTGGTATGTACTCAGTTTCCATGGTTATTGCAGCTAAGTAGCTAAAGGAGAACCGATAGTAAGAGTTGTAACTGGTAAGGGGGTTTAGAAGAGGTTTAACCAGTAGATAATAGAGCTAAGGTGAACTGGTAAGAAGCCATTCGAGAGTGATTGAGTGTAGGGTGAGTATCAGAGGAAGTTAGAAAAGGAAGAGATTGACTGGTAAGAGATCAGAGAGTGAATTGATAACTGTTAGTGAAAGAATTGGTGAAACAGAGAAGAGTAATCAGTAGAGAGAAAATGAATAGGTGTTACAATAATCATTTGTAACAAGGTACTTTCATTGTAATAAGTTGTTATTTCGTTGTGTATCACTGAGTTGGAGCTCGGTGTAGGGGTTGGTGCTCTTTTCGGTTGTTTCCCATAAATCAATAGGGGTTGGTGCCCTAAACATTGTAACTATTGTTTCATTGTGAGGCTAGACTGGAGCAATAGACTCTAGCAGCATTTCTCACCGAGGTCTTTCGCACATTAGGTTTTCCTCATATATCCAATGTTGTGAGATGCAGTTTGTGTGTGTTTGATTACTAGTGTCTTCATTGCTTTACCGATCGCACACACATAGTTGGAAATTGTTTGAAATCATTGATTCACCCCCCCTCTCAGTGACATATTGTGTTCTACAATTAAAATTAGAGCGTTAGGTTCTTGGTTGGTTAAAGCTTTCTCTAGCTTGGGTAGATTCTCATCTAAGAACACAATGGCAAGAAATGAGTCTTCCTCCTCCAAAGCTCCCATGTTTGATGGAACCAACTATGCCTTTTAGAGAAGAATAATGGAAACCTATCTATCCATTCTAGGATTTGATGTTTGGATGTCTATAAAGAATGGGTATATTGTCCCTAGTGTTGCTCCCACAGACTCAGATGCTGAGGACTATAAGAACAGTGCAAAGGCTAAACATGCTATTCTTAGTGGGCTGTTAGATAATGAGTTTGTTAAAGTAATGCTCTACTCATTTGCCAAGAGACTTGGGATAAAATACAGAGATTATTTAATGGAGATGTCAAGGCTAAGGAAGCCAAGCTACAAAAACTAAGAGGTCAACTTGAAGGCTTGAAGATGAAAGATGAAGAAAATATTGCAGACTACCTTCACAGATTTTATGAAACTATGAATACCATCAGAGGAATTGGAGAGGAAATTGTTGATGAAGTTATTGTTAAAAAGGTACTTAGATCACTTACATCTAAGTATGATACTAGGGTCTCTACTCTAGAGGAATCCAAGGATCTGAAAAGCTTCTCAAAGGATGAGTTATTTGGCTCACTAACTGCTAATGAGATGAGGACAACCCATGAAGGAACTTCCAAGAAAGAAGCTACTTTCAACTCCACCAAAAAGGCTAAGGAAATAAGTGCTCATAGATAATGTAGTGGAGACTCTGATAATGAAGTTGCAAACTTTGTAAGAAATCTTAAAAGAGGATCTAGTAAGTATAAAGGAAAACTACCCCTCAAATGTTTTAATTGTGGTAAAATAAGGCAGTTTGTTGCAAAATGTCCCTATGGTAAAATCGGTGGAGATGAGAAAACAAGCCTTGGTAGGCCTTCCAGTAAAGATAAAGAGAAGAAGGTATACCGACAAGAAAGAAGAAGCTACCAGAAGAAGAACAGTCTATATACCTTTGAAGATGATTCCACACATGAAGAAAGTGCATCAAAAGTTGACTTCCATGAGGATGAAAGAGAAGTTAATCTCTTTATGGCACTAGATGAACCGGTTGATGGAGAAGATGAAGATGAAATATTGAAGTTGGAGTGGATTTAGAAGGTGAGCTCCTAAGTGCACTTGAGGAGTTGAAGAAAACCAAAAGAGAACTCAAAAAAGTTAAGCATGCTACTGCAGAGAAACAAGAACAACTAGAGGAAGCTTTGGAGGAATCCAAGAAGACAATTTCTGATCTACAACTCCAGTTGGAAGAAGCTAAGAGGACATGTGAAGTTATATCCTCCGACATGATAAAAAAGGAAAAGGAGCTGTAGAAGATGGAAGAAGAGCTTGTAAGGCTCAGAAAGGAGCTAGAAGAGAGCAAGAATGAATTGAAGATGAGGAAAAAGTATGAGGGTAGCACTGAATCTTTAGACAAGATGTTGAGCAAACAAAAGAATTCAAAAGACACCAGTGGTTTAGGATTTGAAGAAGGACAATGTTCAAATAGCCAAGACACATCCAGTAAGGAGATACAATTCTCTTCCTCAAGTGAAATTAAAGAGAACAAAATTTTTACAGTCAACAAAGATATTGGCAAGAAGACATATGTTGAGGCTACAATAAATTAGCCTGTAAACTGGTATGATCAAAACTGGAAGGGTCACACATCATACCAGTATGTAAATCGTAAAGGCAAGCCAAAGGTGGATAGTGAAGGATTCACCAGAATAAACAACAAGAGAGGAAGAGATCCAGTGAGACAAAGGTTTGCCAGTCCAAAGCAACAAGATTGGTATGTACTCAATTTCCATGGTTATTACAGCTAAGTAGCTGAAGGAGAACCGATAGTAAGAGTCGTAATCGGTAAGGGGGTTTAGTAGAGGTTTAACCAGTAGATAATAGAGTTGAGGTGAACTGGTAAGAAGGCATTCAAGAGTTATTGAGTGTAGGGTGAGTATCAGAGGAAGTCAGCAAAGGCAGAGATTGACGGTAAGGGATCAGAGAGAGCGAATTGATAATTGATAGTGAAAGAACCGGTGAAACATAGAAGAGTTGTAACCGGCAAAGAGAAATTGAATAGGTGTTACAAAATTCATTTGTAACAAGGTGATTTAATTGTAATAAGTTGTTATTTCATTTTGTATCACTGAGTTGGAGCATGGTGTAGGGGTTGGTGCTCTTTTGGGTTGGTGCCCATAAATCATTAGCTGTTTGTGCTCCTTGGGTTGGTGCCCTAAACATTATAATTGTTGTTTCATTGTGTGGCTCAATTGGAGTAATAGACTCTAGCAGAATTTCTCACTGAGGTATTTCCCACATTGGGTTTTCCTCATATATCCAGTGTTGTGAGATGCATTCTATGTGTGTTTGATTACAAGTGTCTTCTTTGTTTTACCAATTGCACAGACATAGTTGGAAATTGTTTCAAATCATTGATTCACCCCCTTCTTAGTGACATATTGTGTTCTACAATTGGTATCACAACGTTAGGTTCCTGGTTGCTTAAAGCTTTCTCTAGCTTGGGTAGATTCTGGTCTAAGAACACAATGGCAAGAAATGAGTCCTCATCCTCCAAAGCACCCATGTTTGATGGAACCAATTATGCCTTTTAGAGAAGAAGAATGGAAACCTGTATGTCCTTTCTAGGATTTTATGTTTGCATGTCTATAAAGAATGGGTTTATTGTCCCTAGTGTTCCTCCCACAAACCTGGATGCTAAGGAGTATAAGAACAATGCAAATGCTAAACATCCTATTTTGAATGGGCTGTCAGATAATGAGTTTGTTAAAGTAATGCACTGGTCATCCACCAACGAGACTTGGGATAAACTACAAAGATTATTTGTTAGAGATGTCAAGGCTAAGGAGGCCAAGCTGCAAACACTAAGAGGTCAACTTGAGGGCTTTAAGATGAAAAATGAATAAAAGATTGCAGACTACCTTCACATATTTGATGAAAGTGTGAATACCATTAGAGGAATTGGAGAGGAAATTGTTGATGAAGTTATTGTTATAAAGGTACTTAGATCACTCACATCTAATTATGATACTAGGGTCTCTGCTATAGAGGAAGCCAAGGATCTGAAAAACCTTCTCAATGGACGAGTTATTTGGCTCACTAATTGCTTATGAGATGAGGACAACCAGTGAAGGAACTTCCAAAAAATAAGCTACTTTCAACTCCACCAAAAAGGCTAAGGAAATAAGTGCTCATAGAGATTCTATTGGAGACTTCGATACTAAAGTTGCAAACTTTGTAAGAAATCTTAAAAGAGGATCCGTGAAGTATAAAGGAAAACTACCCCTCGAATGTTTTAATAGTGGTAAAATAAGACACTTTGCTATAAAATGTGCCTATGGTGAAACCGGTGTAGATGAGAAAAGAAACTCTGGCAGGTCTTCCGGTAAAGATAAATAGATGAAGGTCTACCAGCAAGGAAGAAGAAGCTATCAGAAGAATAACAATCTATATACCTTTGAAGATGATTCTGCAGATGAAGAAAGTGCATCAGAAGCTAACTGCCATGAGCATGAATGAGAAGTTAATCTCTTTATGGCACTAGATGAACTAGTTGATGAAGCCGATGAAGATGAAGACATTGAAGCTGGAGTAGATTAAGAAGTTGAGCTCATAAGTGCACTTGAGGAGTTGAAGAAAACTAGAAGAGAGCTCAGAAAAGTTAAGCATGCTACTACAGAGAAACAAGAATAGCTAGAGGAAGCTCTGGAGGAATCCAAAAAGACAATTTCTGATCTACAACTCTAGTTGGAAGAAGATAAGAGGGTATATGAAGTTACATCCTCTGACTTGATAAAAAAGGAAAAGGAGAAGCAGAAGAGGGAAGAAGAGATTGTAAGGCTCAAAAAGGAGCTAGAAGAGAGAAAAGATGAATTGAAGATGAGGATAAAGTATGAGGGTAACACTGAATCTTTAGACAAGATGTTGAGCAAACATAAGCATTCAAAAGACACCAGTGATTTAGGATTTGAAGAAGGACAATGTTCAAATAGCCAAGATAGATCCGGTAAGGAGATACAATTCTCTTCCTCAAGTGAAATTATAGAGAAGCAATTCTTAAGTTTCATTGCTTACTGGTATCTACTTCTGCTATTCTGGTAATCAATGTTTATGTGCTTTGTTTAAGGTTATAAGTGGTTTGATTAATATAATCTGTTAATAACTGATTCACCCCCCCCCCTCTCAGTTGGTCACCAGTTATCCTAACAATTGGTATCAAAGCTTTGGTCCTCTTTTGCAGAATCTTCACCGCTTGAGGTAGATTTTATGGCAACTAATACTTCAAATCCATCGGCAACTATTTTTAGAAGAGAAATCCCTAAGGTTGATGGAAAAAATTATGGTATATGGAAAATTCAAATAGGGACTCATCTTAGATGTCTTGGAAAGGATATTTGGGAGATCACTAAGAATGGATATACACCTTATGATCCAGCATCTAGCAATCTTGCTCCTATAGACTTGGACAAGAATATTGAAAATGATTGCAAATCTAGAGAAGCCCTCTTGTGTGCACTCTGAGTGAAGGTGATCCTAGTGTCAAAATTGCTAAACTTGATGGTAACCGTGTTATGTATGAGAACTTGAAGATGGAAGATAATGAAATAATTGCTACATTTATGGAAAGAGTAAATGAGATTGTCATGGGAATTCAATGTTGTGGAGGATCTCTGAGTGAAGATGAAATAGTTTCCAAATTCTTTAGAGCCCTTCAACCAGCTTACAAGATGAAGGCAACTGCAATTAATGAACTGAGAACAATGGCAAACACTTCAGTTAACAAAGACATTCTGATTGGGAAATTATCTACTTTTGAGCTTGAAGAATTTGGACCTTCTGGAGCTACAAAATCTGAACTAGCTTTTCATGCATCATCATCTTTCAACAAAAGTGATTGGAAAGCCTTATATGCAAAATAATTGGAAGATATGAGCAAAGAGGATAAATAATTTGAGCAACTTGAAGCCTTATTTGGTAAAAGAGTACCTAAAGGACCGACAGGAAGTAAGTATGAAGGAAGAGCACCTTTTAAATGTTTTGCATCTAATAATATTGGTCATTTTGCATCTAGATGTCTTGAAAGGAATGCAAGATTTGAAGAAAGAGTTAAGAAATCATTTAAGCCTAATCAAAACAGATATAGATTCAATAAAAGTAAACAATGCTACATAGCGGATGAGGAAGGAGTAAGTGATGACTCTAAGGATGAACCGATAGCTGACTCTGCTAGTGGATCCAACAATGGAAAGGAATGGGTGTTCTATGCTTTAAAAGAAGATGAACCGGAACTGGATATCATGAATGAAGAAAAGGCCCTGGCAACAAAAGTTGAAGACAAGAATGAATGGCTAATTGATAGTGGATGCTCACATCATATGACTGGAGATAAAAGAAAATTTATGTCACTACAAGAATACAATGGCGGTCAAGTGAGATTTGGAGATGACAAAACATGTATGATCAAAGGTAGAGGTATTAATTCTCTAGATGGCAAGCATAATACTGATAATGTCTATTATGTAAAAGGTTTAAAGCATAATATTTTAAGTGTTGGTCAATTGGTGGACAAGGGTTTCCAACTTCAACTTAAAAATAGAAAATGCAAAATCATTAAAAATACTATTTTGAAGATTGCAACCAGTACTCAGACTGGAGGTAATATCTTTCACTTAAACACTAGTAATAAGACATGTTTGATTGCTCATTGTGATGAGAGTTGGTTATGGCATAAGAGGTTGTATCATGTTAATTTTGATTGTATTTTTAAGATTAGTTCAACAAAGGCAGTTAGAGATATACCGAGGATTATGAAGCCTCATAATCCGGTATGTAAGGAATGTCAATTAGGAAAGCAAGTTAGAACTTGTTTTAAGAGTGTACATGATAAATATAATGATGTACTTGATTTGATTCACATTGACTTATGTGGTCCAGCAAGGACTAGAAGTTTTCAAAGTGATAGGTATTTCATGTTGATTATTGATAACTATTCTAGATTGACGTGGGTGACTTTTCTTAGGGAGAAGTCTAAAGCCTTTGAGAAATTCAAGATCTTGAAAGAAAAGGTAGAAACATAAACTAAATTGAAATTAAAATGTCTAAGATCAGATCAAGGCAGTGAGTTCACTTCTCATGAATTTAATAGTTATTGTGAGACAAATGGAATTAGGAGACAATTATCTGCACCTTGAACTCCTCAATAGAATGGAGTAGTGGAAAGAAAGAATAGAACCATTTTGGATGCAGTAAGAACTATGATGATGGAAGCCAAACTAGTAAGACCCCTTATGAATTATGGTTTGGACATACACCTACTGTTAAATATTTCAGAATTTTTGGAAGTAAATGTTATATCAAAAGAGATGATTCAATTAGGAAGTTTGATCCTAGATATTATGAAGGGATATTTCTTGGATATTCAATTAAAAAAAAAGAATATAGATGTTATAACAAAAGATTGCAGAAAATTGTGGAGAGCGCAAATGTGAAAGTAGATGAATAACACTGAAATCAATCTATATCATATGACAATGAACCGGCAGTGGAAATGATCATAACTGAACCGACAATGCCTTAACCGGTACAAGACACTGAGACAGATACATCGACACAATCAGAAAATCAACTATGACTGATGAGTAGAACAGTGAACCTGAATTTCAAAAGACACCAAGGTATGTAAGGTTAAATCATTTTGAACATTAAATCATTGGAGACAGGAACAAAGGAGTATGACAAGAAGAAGACTAGCAAATGAAGAGGTATTTCTTATTTCTCAAATTGAACAGGCATCTGTTATTGAAGCTTGTAAAGATAAACATTGGTTAAAGGCTAAGGAAGATGAATTAGATCAAATAGAGAAGAATGAGACTTGGACTTTAGTTCCTCGGCCTAAAAATAAAAATGATATTGGAACTAAATGGGTTTTTAGGAATAAACTAAATGAGGATGGTCAAGTTGTAATAAACAAGGCTAGATTGGTTTGTAAAGGATATTCTCAAATTGAAGGAATTGATTATGGTGAAACATTTGCACCTATAGCTAGAATTAAAGCTGTTAGACTATTTCTTGCTATGGACGTATAAAAATGACCATATTCCTAAATGAATATTTTATGTTCATTTCTCTATTTAATTAAATCCAATTTAATTAAATCACCCACATTCCTCTATTTAAATTAAATAAATTACTCAATTTATTTAAATTAAATTCACTAAGCCTCTTTTGACATTTAATGAATAAATAATTTTATTCAATTAAAACCCTTCTATCCATTTTTAATTAAATTCAAATTTAATTAAATAGTTTATCCTAAATTGAATAAATCTAATTTATTTGATTTCCCCAAATTACAACCAAATTGAATTAAATGGTTTTTATTCAATTAAATCCTATTATCCCTTCATCCACTTGCAAAATCCTACATCTCCCACTTGCTTCCTAAACCCTATTCCTAATCCCTTCTAGACTCTTCTAATCACTTCTAAATTAACCTAACCCATTTCCTAATCTTTGTCACATCCCTAAGCAAGGGGAAGTCACTTCTCAAACCCTCAAAGTCTTTGAAAACCCTTAAAGGCTTCAACCACTTAACTTTAAAGGTCTCCCAAACCATTAATGGTTAACTCAACCCTCTAGCATGATTAAAGAATTTCCCTAAACTCAACCTCCATGTAACCCAAGGGTCTCATCAATCATTTATTGCTTTGACCATGGTTATCCTTAATCTTTTGCACAAGAGTTTATCCTTTGGATAAAACATTTATCCATTGGATAACCCTAGCCTAACCTTAACCTAACCTTAACCCTTACCCCTAAGGTAACCATGAGGTCTTCTCAAGCATTTAATGCTTCTTACATCTCCTCTCAACCAACCCTATGTTGCCAATTGTCACCATTTTATTGGTGACAATTGCAAACATGGATTCCCAACTTTCAAACTCAACCCTTGATTAAATCTTTCAATCCTGGCCATCCATTGCCCTATTTTTGCTATAAATAGAGCTCTCATTCCTCCATTTTTCATCATCCAAGTCTTTAGCATCACACTTATACTCAAATCTATGCAAGCTTAAATATCTCATTTTATGTTCATCATTTAGCCTCTCTTTTAAATAGGAATTAATCTAAATATGCATGTTTAGAGTATTTTCCTTATCATTTAGCTTAATCATAGACTAATATAGCATGCTAGGATAGTCTTGGTACTAATCTTGTCATCTTATAAACTAGTTTATTGCATTTATAGGATCATGTATAACTTAGGATGCATTTCATCTTAAAATCAACCAAAGCATCCCTTGTTCTTGCATTTGTCATCCCTAAACCACTTTGCTCAGTGATTTGAGAGCAGAGAAATTGGTTTGAGGGACCTTGTGAGATAGAGAACCATGGAACCAACCTTGGGAAGCTGAGCCATACTTCATGACTCCATAGCTTGCACCAAGAAGTCCTATGGGTGTGTGAGCAAGGCTCCTTAGGCTTCATTTTCCACATTTTAAGTTCTATCGACCCGCTTTTCCTGCATACATTTCTGGTGCCCACCGTGGGGCCCAACCCCATATATCAAATCAGTTTTTGAATTTAACCACTTTTGCAGGTCCACGAGAAACAAGAATCAGTGCATGGGAAACATTCCCTAGCGTATCTGGTTAATAGTCTACCACATCCCGCTTATTGTTCCGCGTGTTGGGTCCATCTTGTAGCATGTAAAGTCTTTACATTAGCACATCATCCCACTAATATTTTCCTGTAGGTCTCAGCATGGGAGAAAAATAGAGGAGTGCATCCAGAAACCATCCTAGCCCATCCTGAAAATAGTATAGCGCATCTCTACCATCTTTTAGCGCATCACTTTTATATTGTAGCGCATATAGTTTGTTCTGTAGCGCATCATAGATAGACAAAGACAAGAAAAATAAAATCTATAACCGAGGATAAAATTAGACTTGTTGAAGTCCACCAGTTATCTAACATTTTTTGCTTGTTATTTGGTAGGATTCTAACAATTTTATTGCAGATAGGAGCTTAGTTTTAAGACTATTAAGATAGTTAGAGTTTTTACTAACTTCTTTAAGTTAGTTTAAAATTTGAACTTCTTTTTCTTAAAATTGAACTCATATTTCATTTGGGTACCTAAAATGAATCACAAATCAAAATCTTTTCTTGCTTTTCTAAGAAGAAAATCCTTAATTTGGGCTTTTAAAAAGAACTAGCCAAATTTTTATTTTGCAAAGGGCTTAAAAAGAATGTCACCATCCTTTGGTGCCTAAAAGGATCCATTTTTAAAATTTGGCCAAAGTAAAGAATCACATTAAGTCACAAAAGTCAGTTACAATCAAAGAGAGAAGTTCTTCCCCTTTTGATCGCTTTATTTTATTGAACACACATCGCTTTTGTTTTGTTGACCAAGATCAAAATTTTGCTTTGTTGACCTTTTCTTTTCAATAAACTAGAAAATCATTGCTTTGAAGAAAATAAAAAGAACACCATGTTTTCATGGAGCAACATCTCCATATAGATCTTAGAAAATCACTGATTGGAAAGGTAAAAAGAACAACGTTGTTTGCCTTGTCTCAAAAGTAGAATGTATATGCTCTCCCCTTAACTGGGTGATCAAAAAACCAGACTACTCTTATGCTTTCAATATTTCAAGTAAATAGAACCCTTTAGCAGGCCTGCCTTCTCGAGGGGTTGAAATCAACTCTTAAAGCCATTTATGGCCGGTGTGAAGGGAACGACCTAAGTGGGAAATGACTTTGACACCAAGTGTTCCAACCCACTATAATCAAGAGTGGAAAGTGACGAAAGTACTTTTCAACAGTTGCGCGCAACGATTAGCCTTCCCCTAGTATCCTTGAGATACATAAAGCCTTTGTTCTACAGGTTGGGAAGCCTCTAGTGGGAGTTTATCACTGACAGCCGAACATGAAGCTTGATTACGAACCTTAAAAATAGAAACCTTGAGCTGAGTCAATAACCAGATATTTGTAATATCATAGTGCAAGGGTGGGCAAGAATCCGCCCCCAAGATCGCTCACCATATATCTCCCAAGATAACTACTCAATTGTGAAGAAATTCACTTTGAGTTAATTTCTGGCAAAAGGCAAAAAAAGGGGCGCCCTCTAGGGGGTGACATGACTATTTGAGCTGACGGAGTATCGAGAATAGTGGGCTATGGTATTACTTATGACCCTTGAATAAAGAGTCTTTTTGAAAGTGTATTCATTATAACCAAACCTGTTAAAACATTGGGGATTTGAACACATCCTCACAGATTATACACTTACTGTTTAGAATAGGCAAAAATGGTTATGTATTTTATGTTGTGTTTGCATTTGTTACTTCAGAAAATCATCCATCAAACATTGAAAACCTAAGGCAAAACACCAAAATCACATAAAACAGTCAAAACAGGGCAGTCTAGCGCATAAGAGCAACTCCTTAGCGCGTGTGATACATCTTTTAGCGCATCAAACCTTCACTTTAGCGCATCCAATTTTAACAGTAGCACTTTACCAAAATTTAGAAACAGCTTTAAAAAGTTAGCGCGTCAAAGCATCAGCTTAGCACATAGGAGTCAATCTCTAGCGCATCTGGTTTATCAGTTAGCGCATGGGAGGCCCATACTAGCGCATGATCTTTTAAGCAAAAATAGAAAACAAATTTTAATAGTCTCAACCAGTTAGCGCGTAACCAAGGGCAGCCTAGCGCGTGGGGTTTTTTCCCTAGCACATCAAGAAATTTCTGTAGCGCATTTAGTCTCTGATTTAGCGCGTGATCAAACCCAGAAAAACAGGGGGCAAAGACGTGGAAAATTTTGAAAATTTAGAAAGCATTTTTGAGAGCATCCTTTCATCAGCTTCATCTTCATCAAACCAGAGTATCAAAAAATAGAGCTTTAAAACTATTTCTTGAGCAAACTTCGTGTCAAAACAAAAGTTGTCCAGAATCCAAAACTGATCGCACGATAAACATATCTATTGTATCAAAATCAAGAAACATCATTGCAAGTGACAAATAGGTTCTTTATTATCTCATGAATTATATCTCAAATACACTTGTTCAAAATCTTAGGTTGTCAAATCAAGTTTCCATATCGGGAGACTTTATCCATATCATTTGACACGTTTTATCGTGAGGGGGCATCTAAACCTTCACTTTGATAAAGTAAAACTTGAGTTTTCAAAACAAGATCAAATAAATCCAAAACAATTCAAAGGAAACCATTGAATCACTTATGCATGACTAATCCCCATATTCTGAGAAGAAAGAATATTTATCGTAAAACCACGTTGAAGAAACAACAACCAAGTTTTTCCAAATTTGTCAAAAGAAATAAATTTTTATACACCAATTGTCAACTCTTCAAATGTCATTGAACATTCCTTCATCATGTCAAACTTTATATCCAGATCAAATCCAACAAATTTGACAAAGAGCCTTTGAAGACTAGGGCATATTGTCAAAAATCCGCATTCAGTCAAATCATAAACTGTGGAGGAAAGATCAATCTGACATTCTTTCCCAACAAGTGCATCACTTACAACACACCCTGATTTGAACCACCAACCCCGGAGCAACATATCAAAGAGGATTTTGTCCCCTTTGTCACAGAAAGTTTCTACTAAAATGCCTGTCACTCGCTCTCAACAAAACAAACAAAGCGAGGAACAAGCAGAATCCAGTATGAATCGGAGGTTATCAAATCCTTTTGAAGGTCCGCATCTAGAGGATACTGAAATTTCTGAAGAGCTTCTTCAGGAATGCCAAGAAAGTGCTTCATTCCAAAAACTTGTGGAAAGACTCATGGAAAATGACAAGGAAAAATACTTGCTCATGCTCACAAGAAAAGGGGTTAAACTCCCTAAAGACTTTGACACAGACATGTTTAGAATGAGAACTCAACATTATGAATATCAAGAACGACAATGAGAAGGGGAAGCATGCGACCCTGAACAAGATATTCCTGAACAAAACATACTGGAACAACATACACCAGGGAAAAACATCCCTGAGCAACACATCCCTGAGCAAAACATACTGTTGCATACACCATTTCAACCTAGGATTAATGCAAGGGAAGAACTCTTCCCTGGGCAAAACAATGCACCTTTGGTTGCCCTTACTCAACAAATGTAAATGTTACAAAGACAAATGCAAGACATGGAACAAGGGACAACAGTACGGTATTCACTAAATGAAATTTGTCCTTATCCATTTGATAGAAGATTGCACATGATCCCTTTTCCTCCGAATTCAGACGTACGTAAATTTGACAAGTACGATGGGAAAAGTGATCCCCATGATCACATTAAAGAATTTTGTACCATGAGCCTTGAATTCTCTCATGACGACACCTATCTGATGAGGTTATTCCCAAGAAGTTTGGGAGGACAAACAATGGAATGGTTATCCAAGATCACACCTCTTGTCAGATCATTTGACGAACTAGTCAACAAATTCATCACTCAGTATTCCTATAACATTCAACATTCTATAACCATGCTAGATGTCTCTAACAATAAACAAAAAAATAATGAAACGTTCATGGTATTCCTTCAACGTTGCTGACGTATGGTTTCACAATATCCTCGAGATATTCTTGAAAAAGAGAAAATGGAAATTTTCATCGACAACTTGAATGGTGAGATGAGTTACAGGCTCAAACTTCAATGCATACTATCTTTCGCTAAACTGATTGAAAATGGCATTCAAGTAGAAGAAGCATGTGTCAAGAAAGGAATGCTCAAATTCTTCAAAGAAGGCACAGGTTCATCAAACTACAATAACCAAAACAACAACAACTTAGACAAATCTAGATTCTAGACTCGAAACAAAAACAATGGAAATGAAGGCGGCAATGAATCACATGATCCAAAATCTAAATAGCCAGTGCTCACATTATCAGGAAATCCTCAAGCTACAAAGAATCCTAAAGGTGCTAACCCAGATGCTAACACATATGCACCGAATACCAATCAAGATCAACCCAACACAAACAACACCAACGATACTCAAAACAAAACCACAAATCGAGGACCTAATAACAATTCACGAGACGATACCAACAATTTCCAAAAATGTGTCTTCACACCACTGGAACAATCACTAGAGTCAACATTCAGAGAACTCCTAGCAAACAAGATTATCTCTTTGCCTGCAATCAAAAACTATGAACCACAAATCATACCACCTTGGTGGAATGACTCACATTTTTGTGATTTTCATCGCAACAAAGGTCATCAAACGAATGATTGCATGAGATTGAAAAACATTGTTCAAGACATGATTGATAGAGGTGATTTAACAGTGGATGGTCTCAAAACAAATGGTGACCATGGAGTCTTTAAAAATCCTCTTGCAAACTACAACAAAGATGGAGCTTCAACCTTGAACGATACACATGGGGCTCGTATCAATCACATCTACAATAACACCATCAATCACATATCAGCTGAAGACAATCATGTAAACATCATCACAATCCGAGACCAACATAATCATGAATCTATCAATGTAACAACCAAAGCTCAGAAATATGTCTTGAAGGGCCACACAACAACAACAAACACTAAACCAAAAATCCAATATGATTTAGTCAGCCAACTACGTAAAACTCCTGCTCAAATATCTATACTAGAATTGTTGAAACTGTCACCAAAACACAAAGACATATTAGAACAAGCATTGTTGGAAACCAATGTACCTCAAGATCTGGATGCTGACAAATTCCAAGCCATGGTCGCTCATATGACAGGGCCTCATAATCTCACCTTCTTAGAGCATGATAATACTTCCTTAAGTCATCTGCATAACACTCCTCTCCATATTGAATTCATCATCTATAAACACTGAGTAAAACGAGTCTTGATAGATGGAGGAGCTGGACTTAATATATGTACCTTAAAACTTATCCATGCATTAGGCTTCTCTAAGGAGTCTATTGATCCACGTAAAATGATTACCATAAAAGCATACAATG
Organism: Cryptomeria japonica; assembly: GCF_030272615.1. Classification (NCBI taxonomy): domain Eukaryota; kingdom Viridiplantae; phylum Streptophyta; class Pinopsida; order Cupressales; family Cupressaceae; genus Cryptomeria; species Cryptomeria japonica. Next base: position 708,454,376 of record NC_081411.1, on the reverse strand, counting down.
ATGAAGAAAGGTCCTCTAAAGGAACCGTGATATTACCCATTCAAGTTGGCCCCATTCAAAGAGATACTATGTGTCAGGTCTTAGACATAGACCTCACGTACAATATTTTATTAGGTTGACCCTGGATACATGAAATGCAAGCAATGCCTTCTGCGTATCACCAGTGTGTAAAATTTCCTTACAATGGACAAGAAATTTCTATATTAGTTGATCACAATCCATTTCAACATTGCAACGCAATCGGGGTAGTTGAGGACAGTTTGGTTCCCCATAATAGGGAAAAACAGAAATCCTCAACATCAGATCTATAGAAGACAAAGTCTGGATCATTACATGGAGATTTCAAGCAAAAAATACAAATCAGAGAACAAGGCATGGGGGAATATTCTTTGGAACCCATGTGTTTGGCCAACTTTGTCATGAATCATTTTATTTAATAATGTGCAATTTAAAGATGTAATGTGATTTTGAAATTTAAAATAGATTAGATCATTCATAATCTAGTGTGAGGAAATATAGTATGTCTTTTACTCCTGCAATTGATATGAAATTTGGAATTTAATATTCTTTTGGGTTTGTCAATATTGATAAAATTTTGAGTGCAAGTAATGCAGGATGAGGTGAAGGAGGTCGAAGGTGAGAACACGAATTAGGTAGAATTGCTTTTAACTGAACGACTTCAATGGAAAAGGGAATCTCTCACACACCACATTAGGATTATAATTTGCATCTTGAAAATATGGATGATTTAAATGACCTTATTTGAGTGTTTGTTCAAATTGAAATGATGAATTTGGAATGAGAAGTAGATTGATTTAAATGTTTATACATGTGCATTAATTGCATGATGTGAGTAGTGTTTGAATTAAATCTAAGTTGTGTGAGTGATTGTGAAATATTATGCTTTATTGTTAAAAGAGATAAAATGTATAACCGATTCAAAAATGAATATTGACCCTAGGTTTAGATGTTCCTTTTAGATATGTATAAATGTATGAAAATTGTACTTACGAGTTTAATTTTGTAATTTGAATAATAGTATAGTATATATATATGAGAAATTTATTGAATCATATACATATATCAATATCCAATTATCGTGAAATTTGACTTCGTCAAATGTTTTGTCTATTCATACATAATCATTTTAGATTAAAAATATATACACATTATATATATATATGTGTGTGTGTGTGTGTGTGTTTGTGTGTGTGTGAATTCTAATAATAATTTGATCATCTATTTGTAAATATTGTATATGTATTTATGAAATTAAATTAGGTAATGAAAATCCAATATATATATTTAATCAAAGAAAAGGTTTATCAAAGAATTTATTAAAAACAAATTTTAATGTTTAATATTAATGAAAAGTCATTTATAAATAAATTATAAAACATACCATATTACAAATATAATATTGTATATTACTTTATTAAATATGTTAAAAAAGTAAAAGGTGGCGGGTTGAAAGAATAAAAATGAATAATAGAAGCTGATGAAAGAGCCATTTTGATCAGTTAGGTAGTCGGCTTCCTCTACCCACGGTAGCCATTGTCAAACCAATTACTTAAGTGCTAGCATGATTAAAGACTTAACACTCCTACGACCCATGGTGGGTGACTAGGCATGCAACCCCGATCCTCGGTGAATTAGCTGAGAAGAACTGGCAGAAATAATAGGAAAAGCATTGAAATAGCCTTAGCACATGTTAAAAAAAAATCAGTTACATTTCCTCCATCCCATGCAACACGTGTAAAAGTGAAGAGTTACTTCTCCATTTCCACACAGCAAGATAAAAAGCATCGACTCATGTAGCAAGTAAAGCTCAAACTGAAATGGTTGGAAGTTTTAAACAATAAAAGACTCCACCTTGCCACAAATTGAGGGTGGTATTTAATTCATAGAACTACATGGAGATTATAGTTACAACTACATGACAATAGAAATAGTGGAAAAGTAAATAAGACCTAGAGTATAGCAGCAAACATAGCCAAAGATTAGAATAAATAGACGTATACACACACACCTTCTTTCATTCTTTCTCACACAAGATTAGATGAGCGATAATTTCTTGAAGGGAGGGTTAGAATAGTTTGATAGGGAGGAAGAATAGTTTGATATAGAGGAAGAATAGCTGGATATAGAGGAAGAATAGTTGGATAGAGAGATAGTTGGATAATATTGTAGAGATTGAGCGATAGAGAGATAGTTGGATAGAGATAAGAATAGTTGGAGAGAAAGAGAGACTTGTGATCAACGCGTGGAATCATTTGACGAAGAACGACAAGGTCAAAAGCTTACAATCCACTCTAAGTTTCCAAGAGGTTAGAATCCTTTGTTTATGTTTTATTTTATTTGTTAAATTTGGTATAAAATGTGTAGAAATGGAAGTTTAGATAATAGATATGTATGTCCAAATGGGTATCAATTATTAATATCATATTTGAAATGCTTTGTAAACCATTGTGGAATAGAAGAAAAGAATTTGGAGAAAAGATGTTGTTAATATCGTATTTTGCAATAAAAATAATTAGTTTTAATTCTATTTTAAGAATGTGTTTGCATACTTTTGGTTACATATGAGATTAATTTCATACATGTTTAACACCTTCTTTTGTATGTACTTTATTTTAGTCAAAAGATTGATTTTAAGATTATTGCTTATAAAAGTTTATCGTTTTCCAAAATATGAAAGATTGTCTTCGATAGATATATTAGACAAGTAATGATTAGTAAACAAAAATGATATCTCTATTTTTGTTTTAAAAGAAAGATTGTATTCTCAATAGAATATGTGTTTGAGGGAATCAAGCTAGGGTTAAGCTTGAGTTAGAAATATTTACCTTTCGGGATGGGTGCCGAATGTGGATGTTTTAGGGAGAATAGTTGCTTTTTCCAACTATTATTTTGGTGTGCATGGCATATACTCGACCGAGTTACTGTTTGAATTATCTATAGAAAAAGATGGAAATTCCTTATTTATGCTTTCTACCACATCGTAGTATGATAGCGAATGCTTGTTTCTTAGAATGAAGTAGGAAAAATGAAAATGCATATATTATCTAGGCATGCACCAGATTCCCTCTTGCTTTCGAATTCTTTGGTTAAACCAATTTGTGTAGGGTCGGGTATTCTTGATTGACCAAGAATTTTGGGGAAGCATAAGCTTCAATGTTGGGCGGAAAAAGCGCCTGATTCTTGTTCTCGTGTGCATTCAAAAGACAGAAGGAAGCGACTCAGACTAAAGATCAACGGATGCATCTTCTCATATATTCTTAAGGCAATTTGGAAGCCTAAGTAGGAAATAAGAACTTCTTAGTATTGGATATTGTATTATTCATGTGCATTATTATGATATATTTGATGTTTGCTTATATCTTGTATAAAATATGCTTAGAGATTGAAATTTCAAGTTTATCTATGAATAAAGAGTAGTTTAGGGTTAGATTCTAGATTGACGTCTTTACATTTTGGTATCAGAGCCTAGGTTTATAACACTAGGACCTATATAAGTCACTTCGCTAAGATAAATCTGGAAATTAATAGCTTTATGTTTTACAGAAATGGTTCATACCAAGCAGACAAGCCAAAAGTCAGTAGCAGGGTATGCCTATTACTTGAGGGTTAAAAAGGATCCTCAATCACCTGTCAAGCCAGTTTTGGATGACGCCCCTTTTGAAGAAAAACCAGTCCCAAAAAAGAGTATTGTAATAGGAAAGGACCCTACCGAATGTCATACTGAGAAGAATATCCCTGAAAAAGAAAAAGAGCCTGAGTTGGAATATTCACCTATTAGGCCAATAGGGATCAGTTCTGAGGAATCTAAGGGCTCTACCCCTCTAAGTGAGACTGAATCGGAAGGATATACCCCATTAAGTACAAATGAGTCGAAAGAATCCACTCCCCTAACTTCTCTCGATGAGTGATGTAGCGTGTTACAACACTTCAATAAAATGTCTTTCCTTCTATTACTGAATAAGGATGTAATCCCTTCTACTATAAAATAAAGATGTATTCTCTTCTACTATAAAATAAAGATGTATCCTCTTCTATTATCAATAAAGATGTCTTCTATTGTATTTTGAGTTAAAAATTGTGTATTCCTTAATGATATCTATATATATACTTGGAACCTAACTTATATAGTAAATGGGAAAGAAGTAGAATGAAATTATTTGATATTGCTATATTTTAAATTTATATTGTTTTTCTTAATTATTCAATAGGAGTATTAAACTCTCTAGTTGCTTTATAAGGCTATAAGTTAGGGAATATTATAAAAGTTAGGAAAGATGTAACATAGCAAATATGTCTCTTATCACTAAGAATTATCAATATCTCCCTGTTGTAGAATTAATAAATAGAAATGGCCTCAAGAACCACAAGGGCAGGGTCAAGTAATGGGAACGAAAGGTTAGATCAAATTCTTGATTTGTTCAATCAGCAAAGTGCAAGGATGAATGATCTTGAATAAGAGGTTCGAAGGGTCAGAGAAGTCCGACAGGAAGCCCCAAGGGTTGAGGAGCAACCCGACAACCAAGCCAGAATAGAAGAAGAGCTGGCAAAGGATTTGAAAAGGATAGCCCCGCCAAAGTTTGATGGAAAAACAATTGGCAATGGTGCAGAGGCATGGGTAATTGAAATGGAGAAATATTTTGGTCTCCACAACATGTCAAATGAAAACAAGGCAATTTGGGCTGCTTATCAGTTGTCTGGTGAAGCTGCTACTTGGTGGGACAATGAAAAGTCAGAAAGGAAACTACAACCAAGAGAGATCACTTGGGATTTGTTTTTACAATCCTTTAGGAAAAGGTGGCTTCCACAATTATTCTTCGACAAAAAGATGACAGAATTTCAAAACCTTACTCAAGGTAGTATGTCGGTAACATAGAACTGGGAGAAATTTACTAATCTCCTTAAGTATGTTCCGCAATACCAGATGGATGAAAGGTTCCGCATTTGGAAGTTCATTTTGGGATTAAGAACCCATATAGGAGCGGAGGTGGATATCCATAATCCATTAACTATGGTGGAGGTATTTGAAAAGGCGACTAAGCAAGAGCAGAAGTTATAGCAGTTAGGGAACCTCCAAAAGAATGAGAACAACCGATCGAATTTTGGGAATAGAAATTTCCAAAGGAATCACAATAGCAACAATCGACAGATAAGAAATCTTAAGAGGGGACCCAACACCCAGGAAAAAGGAAGAGCAAATCAGGATGGAAATAAGAAAGCAAACAATAACACCAATGCTCGATAGAATATGGACAGAGGAAGGTCAGGTGGCCATCTTGGTCCTAGGGATGGGTGTTATAATTATGGAGGGAGTCATTACGCCTCCAATTATCCACAACATACCCCAGCACAGAGAGGATCATATCAGCAAGGAGCCCCTCAACATCAGATTCATGCTGCTGTCGACAATCATCAAGCTAATTTCCAAGCCACACCTATCCAGATTATGGGTAAGCTCTTTGGACAATCAGTTTCTATTTTAATAGATACGAGAGCTACTGAATGTTTTATTGATCCACAAGTAGTTTCTAGAATATCTGTTAAATCTAGTTAAATTTCAAATTCATGGATGGTTCAGTATGGAAATCGAGCAGAAAAGAGGGTAGATACTTGTCTATTTTGTAGTGACTTAGAACATCCTAGTTTCCAAACCCAAGTTAACCTTTATGTTGCACCACTAGGATCATATGATGTGATCTTAGGTATTAATTGGTTGACTGAACATAAAGCCATAGTGAACTGTGAAGATAAGGTCATTAGTTGCATGGATGATTTTGGGAATCCCGTTGAAATTTTCAGATCTCAAAGTCCTCTTGAATTGAGATACATTTCGGCAATGCAACTCAAGAAGGCCCAAAGAAAAGGATGTTCCATCATTGCCATCATGGTTAATGATTTGAATAGTGTAGAGAAAAGTCCTACAGATTATCCTATCCTTGCAGAGTTTCTAGATATTTTTCCAAAAGATCTTACCAAGTTACCACCTAAGAGAGAGTTCGATTTTTCTATAGAACTCTTACCTAGAATGGAGCCACAATCTAAGGCTCCATATAGAATGACAACAATAGAATTGTATGAGCTTAAGGCTCAATTGCAAGAATTGCTTAGGCAAGGTTTTATTAGACCAAGTGTATCCCCGTGGGGTGCACCAATGATCTTTGTAAAGAAGAAAGATGGTACTTTGAGGTTATGCATTGATTATAGGATGTTGAATAAAGTAACCATCAAAAATAGATATCCTCTACCAAGGATAGATGAATTATTTGATCAAATGAAAGGTGCATCTGTATTCTCCAAGATCTATCTTCGATCTGGATATCATCAGTTAAGGATTAAGGATGAAGATATTCCTAAATATGCATTCTGAACAAGGTATGGGCACTATTAATTCATAGTTGTACCATTTGGTTTAACTAATGCCCTAGTAGCATTCATGAACCTCATGAATAGTATTTTCAGAGAATACTTGGATGACTTTGTTTTAATCTTCATTGATGACATATTGATCTATTCTAAGAATGAAGAAGAACATAAAAAGCACCCGAGGATAGTTTTACAATGTTTCACAGATCATAAACTTTATGGGAATTCTCTAAGTGTGCCTTCTTTTAGGAAAAGGTGCAATACTTAGGTCATGTCATATCCGCCAAAAGAATTTCAATTGATCCTACAAAGATAGAAGCAATAGTAGATTGGCCAACGCCCCAGAATGTTTCAGAAGTTTGAAGTTTTATGGGACTTGCAGGATATTATAGAAAATATGTGGAAGGATTTTCCAGGATAGCGGCACCAATTACCTCACTTCAGAAAAAGGAAAAAAGGTTTGAATGGACTGAGAAATGCGAGGAATCATTTCAACTCCTGAAGCAGAAATTGTCAACAGCACTAGTATTAACAATACCAGATCCCAACGAACATTTTGTAGTAATTACAGATGCCTCGGGTGAAGGTGTGGGAGCAGTATTGATGCAAGAAGGAAAGGTGGTTGCATATGAATCATGAAAGCTAAAGCAATATGAGATGAATTATGCTCCGCATGATTTAGAACTACTAGCTATTGTGCATGCATTACAAATGTGGAGGCATTACCTTTTAGGGAAGCCTTTTGAGCTTAAAATGGATCATTTAGGATTAAAGTATATTTTTACACAACCTAACCTAAATGCAAGATAGAGAAGGTGGGTTGAATTTCTAAGTGAGTATGACTTTGGTTTGAATATATCCAAGGGAAGGAAAATAAATTAGTTGATGCTCTCAGCAGAAGAAGACACCTATCTGCAATGGTTACAACAAGGACAAATTTGAAGCAACAAGTGTTGCAGAATCTTTCCGAAGATGAACATTATATAAGAGTTAAACAAGCCTTGGAAAGAGACTCTTCAGACCATCGCTATGATGGATATGAGATAGAACCAAAGGGTATTTTGAGATATCAAGGAAGGATGTATATTCCAAAAGGAGGAGAGTTGAGGAAGTTGATCTTACATGAGATGCACAATACACCTTATTCAGGACACCTTGGAATAACAAAAATGGTAGCTGATTTGAAAACATTGTATTTCTGGCCTAAACTCCAGAAAGAAGTGGTTGAGTATGTAGCACAATGTCTGGAATGTCAAAGAGTAAAAGCTGAACATGTTCATCCAGTAGGACTTCTATTTCAACATGTTATACTAGAATACAAGTGGCAGGTAATCAGTATGGATTTCATCCAAGGATTACCGATGAGTAAGAATAAGCATGACACTATCTTAGTAGTGGTGGACAAGTTGACTAAAGTTTCACATTTCATACCTGGTAATCTAAAAGATGGATCATTTGTTCTTGCCAAGAAATTTGTGCAAGAAATTTTTCAGTTACATGGAGTTCCAGAAACTATTATATCTGATAGGGATACCAGGATGACTTCCAGATTTTGGACAACATTGAATGCAGCATTGGGAACAAGGCTAAATTTTAGCTCAGCATATCATCCTTAGACTGATGGCCAAACAGAAAGGGTTAATCAGGTAGTGGAGGATCTTTTGAGAATGTATTGCATGGATCAGCAGTACAAATGGGAGGAGTACTTGCCCTTAGTTGAATTTTCTTATAACAACTCCTTTCATGCATCATTAGGTATGGCACCTTTTGAAGCACTCTATGGGTGAAAATGTCACAAACCTATCAGTTGGGATAGACTAGAGGATAGGATCATTATTGGTCCAGATTTACTCAAGGAAATGGATGAACATATGGTGTTGATTAAGAGTAGATTGAAGGAAGCAGCTGACCGACAGAAGAGTTATGCAGACTAAAATAGAACTTTTAGACAATTCGTTGCAGGAGATAAAGTCTTTTTGAGAGTCAAACCTCATAAGAGCTCTATCTCATTTGGAAAATCATCAAAATTGGCTCCAAGATATGTGGGACCCTTTGATGTACTAGATGTTATCAATCCAGTTGCTTATAGATTAGCTTTACCCCCCGCTCTAGCTCGAATCCATAATGTGTTTCATGTGTCTTTATTGAAACCTTACAATGCTGATGCATCTCATATTCTTGATTGGCAATCCTTATAGGTTCAGGATCTAGGGGTGGTGCTAGTGGAGCCCATCTGAATCCTAGATCAGCGTAGTGTGAAGCTACGTAGTAGAGATTTCATTCAATATAAGGTTCAATGGGACCAATATTCTGAGGATAGTGCTACATGGGAGGATGCTGAGACGATTGACCGTCAGTTTCCTCATTTGCTTTCTTAGGAAATAACTGCTATTTAATTTTCGATATTTTGAAACAATTATTATTATTTTATGATGTAAACTTGGATAGCCTGTGTGCTCTTGGTATTATTATTTGAATTTGAGGTAAGATTGACATTTTGTAAGATATTATGGTTTTGTGAATATTGATGAGTGGCAAGACATCGAGATGATGTCTCTTCCAAGAGGGGAAGGATGTCACGAATCATTTTATTTAATAATGTGCAATTTAAAGATGTAATGTGATTTTGAAATTTAAAATAGATTAGATCATTCATAATCTAGTGTGAGGAAATATAGTATGTCTTTTACTCCTACAATTGATATGAAATTTGACATTTAATATTCTTTTGGGTTTGTCAATACTGATAAAATTTTCAGTGCAAGTAATGCAGGATGAGGTGAAGGAGGTCGAAGGCGAGAACATGAATCAGGTAGAATTGCTTTTAACTGAACGACTTCTATGGAAAAGGGAATCTCTCACACACCACATTAGGATTTATAATTTGCATCTTGAAAATATGGATGAATTAAATGACCTTATTTGAGTGTTTGTTCAAATTGAAATGATGAATTTGGAATGAGAAGTAGATTGATTTAAATGTTTATACATGTGCATTAATTGCATGATGTGAGTAGTGTTTGAGTTAAATCTAAGTTGTGTGAGTGATTGTGAAATATTATGCTTTATTGTTAAAAGAGATAAAATGTATAACCGATTCAAAAATGAATATTGACCCTAGGTTTAGATGTTCTTTTTAGATATGTATAAATGTATGAAAATTGTACTTATGAGTTTAATTTTGTAAATTGAATAGTAGTATAGTATATATATATGAGAAATTTATTGAATCATATACATATATCAATATCCAATTGTCATGAAATTTGACTTCGTCAAATGTTTTGTCCATTCATCTGTAATCATTTGAGATTAAAAATATATACACATTATATTTATGTGTGTGTGTGTATGTGTGTGTGTGTGTGAATTATAATAATAATTTGATCATCTATTTGTAAATATTGTATATGTATTTATGAAATTAAATTAGGTAATGAAAATCTGATATAAATATTTAATCAAAGAAAAGGTTTATCAAAGATGTAGTCACATAAATCTGTCCACTTAATTAAATGAATATTTAGTATTTATTTGATTATTTAACCATCAATCAATAATTAATTAAATTAATATTTAATTAATTCATCTTAACCCTCTTCTCCTATTAATTAAATAAATTATTCAATTTATTTGATTTAATTCACTTAACCAAATTCAAACCATTAATTAAATAAATAAATCATATTTGTTTAATTAAATCATCTCTCACATTTAAATAAATTAACATTTATTTAAATCACCTTTATCCTCCACCCACTTGTATTTTCCTACAAATGCAAGTTGCACAACTATTTTAAATAAATTATTTATTTAAAAACCTATTTATCCTCACCCACTTGAAACTCTTAATGGTTTCCCTTAAAGTCTTCAAACTTAATGGCTTCCTTCTAGAGTCTTCTCAAACCTTTAATGGTTTCCCTTAAAGTCTTCAAACTTAATGGCTTCCCTTAAAGTCTTCTTAAGACTTTAATAGTTTCCCTTAAAGTCTTCAAATTTAATGGCTTCCTTCTAGAGTCTTCTCAAACCTTTAATGGTTTCCCTCAAAGTCTTCAAGCATTTAATGTTTTATCTTCTTTTTCTCATTTAAATAAATTAATATTTATTTAAATATTTATCCATTTGCAACTTACACCATTTAATTGAAATAAATGATTTTATTTTAATTGAAAATACCAAAATTCCTCCCACTTGCATTTTCCTACAAAATCCACTTGCATGCCTAAACCCCTTCTAGATTCTTCTAAACCCTTCCTAATTAACCTAATCCATCCCCTAAATATTGTCACATTCCTAAGCAAATTGAAGTCACTTCTCAAAGACTCCAAAGTCTTTGAAAAGCAATTAATGCTTTGTGTGTTCAACAAATTAACCTCTAAAGTCTTCCAAACCACTTATGGCTCTTACATGACCATTAATGGTTAATTCCACTTGCACCCATGGTTAAGGACTTTGACCCCTAACTTAACCCTCATGTAACCCATGTGTCTCTTCAAAGCATTTATTTCTTTGACTAGGGTAACCATCATGTCCCCTCAAGCATTTAATGCTCCTTATCTCTCCTCTCAAGCCTCCTCATGGTGACACTTGTCAACATGGGATTGGGTTGAAAGTCTCACATGGATTGAATATCTTTCAATCCTAACCCTTGTTAAGATTACTCAATCTTAACCCTTCATTTCCCCATTTCTTCTATAAATAGAACCCTTCTCCTCAAGCAAAAAAAGGAAGCATTAGAGTATTGTTGTTATACTGGCATTAGTATAGAGCTTTTTCATAGCATCACTATCCACACTTGCATAGCATTTGTTTATCATATTCAACCATCTTGAATCTCCATATGACATCCATGGATAGTGCTAAAAGATGAGAGCTACACTCATTTGGGACTTGGAGAGGGGAGAAACAAGGGAGAAGCATCAAAAGGCATCATGGAAGCATCTTAGGGAGGCTCTTCTCCTTTCTTTTATTTTGTTAAACTTCTTTCATGCTTTTTTGAAATCTCTTTTGATATGTTTGGAATGGTTTTTAGTTCTTTGTTTTGTTTTTATGGTTGAAACTAACTTATTAACATTGAACTTTGTTGTTGCCTTGTCCCCATTTCCATGACATCATTTGGTGAACCCGACGTGAATCCAAACACCAAAAAGATCAATTTTTTTTAACCAATAACATGTTTGAATGTTGAAAATGTCACACAGGTTGTAGGTTGCACTTTAGCACTATTGAACTCGTTCTAGCGCTATTGATACTTGTTGAACAATAGCACTATTGTATCAAGATCAGCGCTTTTGGAAATATTTTGGTGCTTTCGACATGGTTTTGGCACTATTCACCCTGTTTCAGCACTTTTGCCTCTCTGTTTTTCCCTTTCTTTTAGCGCATTTGTGTTAAATAGTGCCTCTATTCAAACACAGACTAGCGCTATTGTAATAGAACGTTGTACAAAGGGCCTTGTAACCGAAAAAAAAATGAAAGTTTTTAGGCTTGTGGAAGCCCCCCAGACATGAATTTTACTAGCCAATCGTTGTTTGTGCAGGGTTAAAACTCACCATTAAAAATCACAAACTTTCTTTTGGTGCTTTAAAACTTGAACAAAGAAAATTTCCTTGCTTTCTAGTTAGGGTCACTCGTCTTTTGGTGCATTAAAACTGAACAAAACAAACATTTGTTTTCTTGCAAGTTAGGAAACACACTTCATTTGGGGCTTAAAATCAACACTTCTATTTTTCTTGCATGAAAAGAATTTACAAGCCACACTTCAAATTTTGGTGCAATTAAAACTTACAATCCACTTGTTTCAAAATTCTTGCAAGCGATTTACTTCATGCAAACGTGTTTTCCCTTAAGTTGACCAGGATTTCCAGTTTCTAGATTACAACACATATTGCCTTTGAAGTTAAAATGATCACCATGACTGTTGGAGCAACATCTCCAAATAGTTAGAACACATTGCAATGGCAAGTTAAAAAGAACAAGTGTTTTCATGCTTGACACACTTGTGCAAAAAGTTGGTCGAGTGGTCCTACTTCTAACACACACTATCCTCTCCCTTGGCTCTCGTGGTCCTAGGTGCAAGAGAAAAGTGTTAGTAACACTCAAATTTTATCTTTTTAAAAGAGGCCTGCCAAGGGATCGATACTCTTGGGAATGACCTCGAGCAGTAAATCCTTCGAGCCGCTATAGAAATCAGGTGTGAGCGAAAGCTGTAGCCTTGGGTATAGCTGTTCCTATAGTGTAACTGGCTGAAAGGACAAATGGGCCTTACCACTGGTTACAAGGCTCTTAAGTGAGTCACTGCAGAATGAACCTATGTCCAAAAACATCGAACATGACTAAACACCTTTAAGTAGTAGCCCACCTGTTCTATTGATTGAGGATATTTGTGATATAATTTAGTGCAAGAGCATAGATGGTTTTGCTCCCAAGATACTCACCATACATATTTCTTTGAGTAGAAACATAGCTTTTTGAAAAGTCACTTGTGGCTTGATAAAAGTGGTGACTCGCCCATCATAGGGATCATCTATTTGTTATGCTCGTGCAAGACTTAGTATATCACATCCTTACCTACCACGGTAGGATTCATAAGGTATGTAGTACCAAAGTTGAAGAAATATCAAGATGTGGGCTAAATTTATCACAACTGGCCATTTGACCTTAGGGATAAAAAGTGTTTGAAGTGTGTTCATTTTAAAGACCAAGTGCAAATTGAGCCGACTTCAGGCTTTGGAAATACACCTTAAAAATACATCTAAAGGAAGGGTCATATACAAGTCTAAGGATTGGGTTGATCTAGACCCATACTCATTTGTGCCTTTTAGGAAACATTCTTGTGTTTGTGTGCTTGCTTTGTTTTCTTGTCAAAGAAAAATCAGAAAATCACTTCCAAAAACAAAGTATTCATCCAAACCAAACATATCAAAAACAAAGTGCAAGAAACAAACGAGTCAAATTTTATGACCATTCTTCACATCTTGCGAAAGAAGAAGCATCATCAGAATATCAACTTGAAAAGAAGACCACTAAGCTCAAAGGCTTTGATCAAAAGGAGGAAATTCTTCTATATAAATAGACAAATCTTTGTCTCCCATAGAGTTTTCTTGCATCACCTGAGCCTCTACCTTCAAGGCAAAACAAACGAATTTGATTCAGCATCATTGAACTGCAGAGCTTTTATGCAATATAGAGCTCTAAGTTATCACAAAAACCAAGGAGGTAAGATTAATCCCAACTTTTTCCCAAACGTCTGTATCACATACAACACAGCTCGAGAAATACCACCAACACCCGAAAGGGAAGAGGTAGAGTCTGTCCCATTTGTGACACAAAGTTTTTATTGAAGTTGAAAACATTTTCATCCATTATCTTACTCATACATCATCACTTCATCATCAATCCGTTCCAACTCTCAAAACATTAAGAGGTTCTTGCTCCAAGTTCTCTTTTTAGATATTGCTTGAATCAAATGCATCACATCACTTTTTAGGTTGTTTCTACATCTAGGATAAGCTCATCCTAAGAGACACATCTACGTAGGTTAAAACTAGTTCATGAGTGAATCCTCTCATTACTAGGTAGTTAAATCTATAACACATCTTAGATTTCTCTACACCTTATCACATCCAACCTTATCAAAACAAACAAGCAATTCAAAGAAGGAATTTCGGTTACATCTACCTTAAAAGTGCTAGAGATCCACGTGCAACACATTTCACCAACCATCAATCTTACATTTCATCAGAACAACTCATCATCATTATTCACACAACTTCAAACAACAACTTGTAAGCAAAATGGCTCAAACCTACTCATAGTCAAGGCAACGAGAAATAGAAATGGAAGAAGAAGAAGAGAAAAATCTCAATGAATTTCAAGAAGCACTTGGAGGAAATGCGAATGACGAAAACCCAAGTACTCCTACTCCTGCAACAATAGAAAGGGCTCAGCATAACCCTCTCTTTAATAGACTATTTGATGAAATACTCAGGAGCAATGCGGATGCTCACTTTTTAAAGATCGCTCAAGAAGGAGCAAAACTCCCCTCTGACTTTGATCTTGCCCAATTAAGACAAGCATCAGAAAGACAAAGTCACTATGAAGAGGAAAGAGGTCGAGATCCCATCAGATATAACATTCCTCGAGGTAACCCACCACCTCCTCCTCCAACTGAAATGGAGATGTTGCGGCAACAAGTTGAGAATCTCGCCCAACAACATCATAGTGGTGTCAAGACCAACCAATTCTCACTCAATGACATCTGTCCTTATCCTTTTGATAGGAATATTTATATGCCACCCTTTCCACAAGGATTTGAAACACCTAAATTCAAAAAATATAAAGGAAAGGGAGATCCCCGCGATCATGTCAGAGAATTTCATTCCGCTTGTCTTGAAGTGGCATATGAAGACACCTACCTAATGCGCCTTTTTCCCCAAAGCTTGGGAGGAACAACCACATCATGGTTTTCCCGACTATCAGGTGCCATTAGAACATTTGAGGAACTCATCCAGAAGTTCCTAGCTCATTACTCTCATAACATTGAACGCAAAATCACCATGGCTGATCTGTGCAACACCAAACAAAAACCAGGTGAACTATTCTTAGTATTCCTGCAACGATGGTGCCAAATGTCTAGCAGACGTTCTTTTCAGTTACCTGAACAAGAACTAGTGGAAATATTCCTTTCCAACTTAAACGAAGAAATGGAATTTCACCTGGATGTCAAAGACACTGACTCTTTTAATGATATGATCACCAAGGGTTTGAAATGTGAGCGGGCCCTCATCAAGAAAGGACTCATCAAAATCTATAATGAACCAAAGGATGGTCCTCGCCCATGCTTCAATAGCGATAAACCAAGCTTCTGGAACAAAAATAAGAATATCGTCAACGATGGGGTTGTGGATGCTAGGACTATACAAAATGCACAACCTATGGTTCAGTTTGCAGGACAAAATCCTCCACCTTAGAACAACACAAATGTTCCTTTG
Source organism: Cryptomeria japonica (assembly GCF_030272615.1). Classification (NCBI taxonomy): domain Eukaryota; kingdom Viridiplantae; phylum Streptophyta; class Pinopsida; order Cupressales; family Cupressaceae; genus Cryptomeria; species Cryptomeria japonica. The sequence continues at coordinate 708,439,002 of NC_081411.1, read as the reverse complement.
AATCAAAGTCGCATCACATCTCACGATGAACCTAGACCTTATTCATAAAAATAGAAATGCACATACACTCCCTTAGGGGAACCCATTGAAACAATATTACGACAACTCATTTCTCAAAATTTGGTCACTCTCCCTAAAACATCAAACTATGAACCTCAGGTCAAACCTACATGGTGGAGAGATACTGAACACTGTGATTTCCACCAAGGGAGAGGACACAAGACAAGTAATTGTCACCGATTAAAAGATCTGATTCAGGATCTTATTGACCGAGGAGAAATTGAAATAGAAGGACATGACCCGAAAACAACAAATAATGATCATCTGATGTTCAAAAATCCACTTCCATCACAAGATCAAAGGGGTCCTTCTACTTCCAGGTGAGGCACTGATACCACTAATTATACACAGGTTGCATATAATTACACTGTAAATCACCTGTATGATGCCAATGAACAAGTTGCAACTATAACTTTCAAAAATCCCAACTCAAATTGCAATGTTGTTACACGTCGTGGCAAGGTCACCATAAAGGCAGCTCCACAAGGCACCACCTCCATCCCAAAGCAATACAATCTTGTGGAACAATTAGACAAAACACTTGCGCTTATATCCATTTTAGAGCTTTTGCGCCTATCGCCCTCTCATAAAACTATCTTGGATCAAGCACTCCAAGAGGCGTCAGTCCCTGCAAATCTAAATACAAACCAATTTCAAGCCATGGTTGGAAGTCTCAAGTCATCACCTTGTCTCACTTTTTCCGAAAGTGACAACTCTTCCTTCCAACAACCTCATAAGGCTTCGCTACACATTGAAGGCTTTATCAACCAGCACAGGATCAAGTGAGTCTTGATCGATAATGGAGCAGGCTTAAATATTTGTACACTATAGTTGGTCACAGCATTGGGATATGCAATAGAATCAGTAGATCCTCACAAGAAGATCACAATCAAAGCCTATGACGATGCAGAGTGTTCATCCAAAGGAGCTGTGGTACTCCCAATCTGAGTGGGCCATATGGTAAAACACATCATCTGTCAGGTTTTGGACCTTCCTCTGCCAGACAATCTATTATTAGGAAGACCTTGGATACATACCATGCAAGCCGTTCCATCTACCTACCATCAATATATCAAGTTCCCACATAACGGTGTAGAGATCATAATCTTGGGTGATGCAAATCCCTTTGCGTATTGCCATAATATCAGCCATCAACTAGAGATTACCATTCCTAATAATAGAGAAGCCATTTCCTCCACATCATATATAAGTCCCGCCTCTCTTGCCAGTTCGAACACCACTATACCAAAGCAGAAAAGCTTAAATTCAAAGGAAAACCCAGCAAACCATTATGTCAACCTACTGCAAATAGGACACCTTTCATTATCAAAGCAGCCTCAAGCACCATCCCAATTGCCCCATTGAGGCTGAAAACCCCAACACAACTATCACCAATGCCAATCATCCCACCAATCGAACCAGTAATCCCATCAGCAGCACCATTAGCAATAGCAACTGTATCAGAACCTGTAGCAGCATCTATGGCACCAGCAATTCTAGCAGAAGCCACTGAGTCAATATTACTGATACTCCCTATACCAGATTCCTTGATCCCCATCAACCTTCCTGCAGCACCAATCACTACAAAGGTACATCAACCAATCACACCTGTAGTATTTAACTCAAATAACATCCCAGTATGGTATAGTAATCAGATGCTAGAAAGTGATTCAGCGACCGACTCACATGAGTGGGAATTTGATTCTGTACAGCTTAACACTTTAGATGAGGAAGACACATCACCACCTCCACCACGCAAAGACATCCCTGTATACGGAGAAGAACAGATAAAGACCACTTGGGTTCCTGAACTGGAAACATCTTCCATAGACCCTACGTCTCATCCTACGCCTGATTCTGACAGGGAGAGTACCATTAACGACCTTCACCATAACATCTTAACCCTCACTGATACATCTAACGCACTTAACCTAATCGATGAAGTAATGCCCATTATCCACCCCGAACTCATCGAATGGAACCAACCAAATTCCCCATGCCTTGACTTCTTCCAACACGATGAGGCCATCATTGACTTTTTGGAATTAAGGGATAACCTACCAAGCGGGGATCACAAAGCTGGATTCACCATTGATCTTAATAGCACAGCATACTTCGGGGTGGATGCCAAACCCTTCAGCTACAAAAATATAACAATAAAACATGGATCTTCCAGTGAAAACCACACTGTGGCACTGTTTGATCCAACAAAAGTAAAAAGAAAGAGCGTATCCAATGGTGAAAACCTCTCTGAGGTGCCTGAGGGTGAAGGGTTTGACATCCTCCCTACTAATGCACAACAGGAACGATCAACGATTCTCATTGAGGAAACCAAAGAATAGAATGTGGGGACTCCTGAAAATCCTCATCTCATACATCTGGCATCTCTTCTCACTCCAGAGGAACAGCCTAAATTTATAGAGTTCTTCCAGAAGCGTCAAATCAACTTCGCATGGTCATATGCAGACATGCCTGGGCTTGATCCTAATTTAGTCATGCATCACCTCACCGTTGCAGAAGGAGCCAAACCTGTCAAGCAGAAGCTTCATAAGATGCATCCTCAAATTGCAGTACTAGTCAAAATAGAACTCAAGAAATTCCTAGATGTTGGTTTCATTAGACCAATTGATTATGCAGAATGGATCTCCAACATTGTTCCTGTCAGCAAACCAAAAGGGGGCATCCACATTTGTACTAGCTTCAGAGATCTGAATAAGGCCTATCCTAAGGATGACTTCCCCCTACTAAATATCGACATCATAGTGGATCTAACAGCCAGACATGCCATGCTTTCACTCATGGATGGCTTTTCAGGATACAATCAGATAAAGATCGCACTAGAAGATCAACATAAGACAACCTTCACCTGTCCATGGGGCACATATTGCTGGAATGTAATTCCTTTCGGTCTCAAGAATGTAGGAGCAACCTATCAAAGAGCAATGAACACCATCTTCCATGACATGATGCATACTATGATGGAAGATTATGTGGATGACTTACTAGCAAAATCACTCACCAGAGAAGGGCATCTCCACATCTTAGATAAAATCTTTGATAGATTGGAACAGTACCATGTTCGACTCAACCCAAAGTAATGTGTCTTTGGAGTAACCTCCGGGAAGCTTCTAGGATACATTGTCTCAAGCAAAGGTATTGAGGTCGACCCAACAAAGGTAAAAGCAATCATGGAAATGCCACCACCAAAGAATATCAGTCAGCTAAGGACATTACAAGGGCGACTTCAATCCATCCGAAGATTCATTGCACAATTGGCTGATAAGTGTCACCCATTCACACACCTGCTACACATGAACATCCGCTTTTAGTGGGATGCCCGATGCCAGCAAGCATTTCAGACGCTTAAAGACTATCTCATGAATCCACCATTGCTAATCCCACCAGATCCAAGTAGACCGTTGTTACTCTATATCTCAACAACAAGTACAGCATTGGGTGTACTACTGGCACAACATAATGCAGAAGGAAAAGAGTGTGCTATTTACTACATCTCTCGTACACTGGTGGGCTATGAACTTAATTGCACACCTATTGAGTGAGCTTGCCTAGCAGTAATCTTAGCAGCCACTAAACTAAGGCACTATCTGTTAACACACAAAGTACAACTCATTGCAAAGATTGATCCACTCAAGTATTTACTTAGCAAAGCAGCATTGACAGGCTGCTTGGCCAAATGGGTGATGATTCTAAGTGAATTTGACATCGAGTATGTGGATTGTAAGGCTATCAAAGGGCAGGTTATTGCAGATCGGTTGGCCGATGCACCTCTCATAGGTGATCATCCTCTCATTTCCAATTTTCCAAATGAAGAGATATTCATGATCACAACAGCACAACCATGGAAACTATACTTTGATGGTTCATACACTAGGCATGGCTCAGGGGTAGGCATTCTGTTTATCACACCTCAAGGTGATAGCATCCCGAAGTCTTACAGGCTCACATTTCCATGCACTAACAACATAGCAAAGTATGAGGCCTTGATCATAGGACTCAGGCTAGCCATACAATGGAAGTTACAAGAACTACAAGTATATGGCGACTCACAACTGGTCATTCAACAAGCAACTGATGAATATCAGACTAAGGATGATAAGCTCATACCATATAAGAAAATGGTGGACAATCTAAAGTCATCATTTACTACAATTTCCTTTGAGCAGATACTAAGAGATCAGAATCGAGCTACTAACGCTATGGCTACCATCGCATCTCTCCTAGATCTTCCACAGAATTCAACATGCTACGAGTTCTTGGTAGAATAGCTTTGGATTCCCGCTTATGATATCCCTGAATCTGAAATGATATGCCGCCTTGTCGGTTCTGAATCCCCATGGTATGGTGAGTTCTACACCTATCTCCGTGATCACACCCTTCCTCCCAACCAATCGAATAACCAACATAAAACCTTCATTCGCCAAACTACTCGATATACCATTATTGCTGAAACCTTATACCGATGTGGTCTTGATGGTACTCTCCTTCGATGTCTAGAACAAGGTGAGATAATAAAGGCTTTGGAAGAAGTCCATGAAGGAATTTGCAGGACTCACTCGAGTGGTCCGTCACTAGCCAAGAAACTCTTGTGTAATGGATACTATTGGCCATCTATGGAAAAAGATTCCTACTACTTTGTCAGAAAATGCAAGAAATGTTAAGTTCATGGCAACCTGATACATGCACCAGCCCAGGAACTGCAACCAATCACAACACCATGGCCTTTTTGTCAATGGGGCCTTGACCTTGTGGGTAAGATTCATTCATCTTCATCTAATGGCCATAAATTCATTATTACTGCCACCGAATATTTCACAAAGTGGATCGAAGTTGTTCCACCTACCCAAGTCACTGGCAAGCAGATCGCCTCATTCATCCTCAACTACATCATTTGCCGGTATGGTGTGCCTATGTCCATCATCACAGATAACGGTCTTCCTTTCAAAAATCAGGATGTTCGTGAACTTTGTGAAAAAATTCATATCCAACACCACTTTTCCACTCCCTACTACCCACAAGGCAATGGTCAGACTGAAGCATCCAATAAAAACATATTAAGAATCCTCAAGAAGACAGTCAATGATGCCGATCGTGATTGGCATGTTCAACTGAATCCAGCACTATGGGCATATCGAACTAGCATTCGAACCCCTATAGGTGCAACTCCCTACTCATTGGTCTATGGTGCAGAAGCTATCTTACCTATTGAGGTTGAGATACCATCACTACGGGTTTCCTTGCATAATCTAACAGATGATGAAGCATACAGAGTCTCACACCTCCAAGACTTAGAATTACTTGATGAGAAGCGACAAGCTGCATACAATCATCTCAAAGCCTATCATCAACGCATGAGCAGAAGCTACAATCATCGAGTTAGACCTCATACATTTGAGGTAGGTGATCTTGTTCTTCGAGTGAATCCTCGCAACCAACCAAACAGAGAACATCAGGGCAAGTTTGAATCAAACTGGCTGGGCCCATATGTTGTCACTGCTGTATTCGGGTCCGGGGTATATCAATTGGCTACATCAGAAGGAGAACCACTCGCAGATCCAATCAACAGCATGCACCTCAAACGGTTTTACACATAAGCTACACAGAGTATCAGGCTCCCATATATACTGGCAAAAATACCCAAAACATCTAGATAAATGACCTGAAGAAAACACAAAAACATCAAAAGAGTAAAGAAAAATCATGCATCCAAATGGTGAACAACCACTTTGGTGGCACCTTGGGTAAGTGCGATGGTGAAAACCTGGCAAACAGGTGCCATTCGTAAAAGGCTATGGCTCCATTGTCTTTCAAACTTGTTGCGATTACATCTACTTCACACATACATCCATCCATCCATCAACCATGGCTTGTTATAAATCTACAAATCCAAGAAAGTACTGCATGCATCCTGCATCCCGCTTTTTTTAATAGTCATGTCTAAACTAGGGGCAATGCCCTTAACCTATTGATGGAAGTGGATTCTACATTATCTTGTGATTTGTTAAAGTTATTCATTTAAAACTATCTCACCAAATCCAAAACCATTCAAAACAAATTCAAAATCCAAAAACATCCAAAACACTTCAAAAACCAAAAACATTCAAAACACTTCAAAAACCAAAAAATTCAAAAACAATACAAAATCCAAAAAACAATGAAAAACCATCGAAAATCAAACAAAAACATGGCAACACATTGTACATACTCATTTGCGCAGATACCAAACAAATATTGTGATATACTCCACAAAATGACCACTTATCAATCGACCACACAATCAATATCAACACTCAAAACTGTCTTCAACAAGGATGCATCCTTCCTTACCAAAACAAAGACAAGATGACATTTTCTTTGACAAGAAAATTATGTTAAGCTATCAAATACTTGGTTGGTTTGTGAGTACAATCATTCGTTTATCTGTATCGGGATCTTTAAGCATTATTTTGTATCATTTGCGCATTATTTCCGATGAAGTTCTGGGGCATGTACTAATGGTGTCTACGTGGAAAGTTCACTAAGCTACGTGATCATAGGCAAAAATACAGTCATAGATCACTACGGCTTGCTGACTACAGCGTATACCTCGATCATATGAGCATGAACCATTACCAAGGATCCATATTCTTTATTCTTTATGTATATACTATTTGTTTGTAGGTACAATTCTCTTTCTTTGGTTCCTCCTACCTCATCCAAACTGGATAAAGGTTTTATCTCTTATTATGGTATGCACTTGTCTCAGGATATGATCAGCCTAAGATCAAGGAGGACGATCCAAGTCATGCATGAAAGGAGATAATCCTTGTCCGTTCTGCAAGCAATACTCAGGTCAACTTGATTCATTATATCAAGTTGCTTGTATTAACTTGCTAGATCAAATCCATGTAAGAAATACTCTAGTCATCTCGAATCTTTATGTCAAGTTGCTTGTATTTTTTTACAACATTTTAAAGCTCAATGATGAAAATAGAGCACTATGGATCGTCATCTCATCTCATATGTATATATTGCATTTCGTTGCATTCCACCCATCCATACATTCATAATAGCTGCATATCATGCATACATAGTCATAATAATGCATACTCTATTTTACTCATCTTCTTCCATAGGACTCGGTCCTAGTCCTCCATATCTTCTATCTAACATCGAATCCCTGCTCACCCTCCCTATCTTGATCATCAACATCATCCTAATCCCTTCATTGCTTCCCATCCTCACTCATCCACAAAATTAAGCCAGTTACTTTGTCTACATAGATACATCGACTCCCACACACCTAGACTATCAACAGATACTCTGATCAAGTATCTTCAGGTCTCAACAGGTAATCGATCATGGTAATCCTGTACTACATCAGACATTTATCATAATGACCTAGTTTCAATGGGGCTGCCATGATTCCCCACAACCATCCATCACACACACACACTATCAATTGATCCACCAATCAAACATAATCCAACAGACAATTACATCAATTGTCTAAGTCTCAACGAGTATTTTGCTTCATATACCTTGACTTCATCAGGCAATTACATCAATTGTCGAAGTCACATCAGGTCACTTTGATTCACTTACTCAGACTTTATCCTATCCAAGCAACCAACTAACATCAATTGTCACACTTTGACTCGACCGGGGCAATTTAACCAATTACACCAGATTGTCCAACCATTTTGATCAATTATATAGCATCATTCAAAAGCACAACACCACATTTGCACTGTATCTCCTGCATAACCTTCGGGTACTCATTGGCTTGCCATTTCTCTGTATTCACTCTATTTTTCTTCCATTCTTTCACTGTTATTGCTAATTTCTTCTATTCTACTTCCCCTCCACTTCTTGTTCTTTTTCAAGAGATCGCCCGATTTTTTGAAATTTTTCGGCCCATCTCTCGAGGGAGCATACCACCCACTAAATTAACATTTATGGGGCATATTTCTTCACACCTATTTTTCTTTCTTTGAAACGACGCGATAAAACCACACCATCTCAAAGAGGGGTAAATGTAGTCACATAAATCTGTCCACTTAATTAAATGAATATTTAGTATTTATTTGATTATTTAACCATCAATCAATAATTAATTAAATTAATATTTAATTAATTCATCTTAACCCTCTTCTCCTATTAATTAAATAAATTATTCAATTTATTTGATTTAATTCACTTAACCAAATTCAAACCATTAATTAAATAAATAAATCATATTTGTTTAATTAAATCATCTCTCACATTTAAATAAATTAACATTTATTTAAATCACCTTTATCCTCCACCCACTTGTATTTTCCTACAAATGCAAGTTGCACAACTATTTTAAATAAATTATTTATTTAAAAACCTATTTATCCTCACCCACTTGAAACTCTTAATGGTTTCCCTTAAAGTCTTCAAACTTAATGGCTTCCTTCTAGAGTCTTCTCAAACCTTTAATGGTTTCCCTTAAAGTCTTCAAACTTAATGGCTTCCCTTAAAGTCTTCTTAAGACTTTAATGGTTTCCCTTAAAGTCTTCAAATTTAATGGCTTCCTTCTAGAGTCTTCTCAAACCTTTAATGGTTTCCCTCAAAGTCTTCAAGCATTTAATGTTTTATCTTCTTTTTCTCATTTAAATAAATTAATATTTATTTAAATATTTATCCAAATGCAACTTACACCATTTAATTGAAATAAAGGATTTTATTTTAATTGAAAATACCAAAAATCCTCCCACTTGCATTTTCCTACAAAATCCACTTGCATGCCTAAACCCCTTCTAGATTCTTCTAAACCCTTCCTAATTAACCTAATCCATCTCCTAAATATTGTCACATTCCTAAGCAAATTGAAGTCACTTCTCAAAGACTCCAAAGTCTTTGAAAAGAAATTAATGCTTTGTGTGTTCAACAAATTAACCTCTAAAGTCTTCCAAACCACTTATGGCTTGTACATGACCATTAATGGTTAATTCCACTTGCACCCATGGTTAAGTACTTTGACCCCTAACTTAACCCTCATGTAACCCATGTGTCTCTTCAAAGCATTTATTTCTTTGACTAGGGTAACCCTCATGTCCCCTCAAGCATTTAATGCTCCTTATCTCTCCTCTCAAGACTCCTCATGGTGACACTTGTCAACATGGGATTGGGTTGGAAGTCTCACATGGATTGAATATCTTTCAATCCTAACCCTTGTTAAGATTACTCAATCTTAACCCTTCATTTCCCCATTTCTTCTATAAATAGAACCCTTCTCCTCAAGCAAAAAAAGGAAGCATTAGAGTATTGTTCTTATACTGGCATTAGCATAGAGCTTTTTAATAGCTTCTGTAATGCCCCGCCAGGAAACCCCTAAGGGTTTAAGTTAAAAACACTCAAATAGAGTGTAAATATATATATATTTTTTTTATAATAATAGTTAAGAGTATTACTGATTATTTACAACATTAAGATAATTAGGAGTCATCTAAAACTTAGATACCACAGCGGAAGGCTAAACAAACCTAAGGAGTTTCCCAACGCGATTACGTAACCTTACTCCCTACTCAACTCGCGTCATAACTTAATTACGAGATAATGCATTCGACATGGTCATATGTATGTTCAATGAATTGATGTCTTAGAATTTTAGGAAGCGTTCATTTACTTTGGGTGGTTAGGGGGCCATTGTGAGGTTATTCACTCAATGCACTTTAATTCCTTATTTTCATTAAGAGGCCTCCCAAGAGGTTCAAGCATTTAATATAATGAAGTTCATTCATTAGGTTTAAGGTATCCATCCACAATTGATATCATCCTTTAATATTAAAAGTATGGCTAATAAGATGAGATTCGTTCATTAAGGATTAAACTTCCATTAATAGAGTGAGGTTCCATCATTTGAATTCAAGCATACCCAACTAATGGGTCATAGTTTCTTTATGGAGGATAGAGTGCAAGTAGCCATAGAGTTCATTCATTGAAGTTTTAATAATGCTAATAGATGGACTAAATTCATTAAGGTGAAAAAGTATTAGGAACACATGAGTTATTCCTTTAAATTAAATATAGTTAGCAAGATGATATTCAACATTATAGGATTAAAATACAAGTTCATAGTGATGTTCTCCCATTACGATTAGAATATAACTATTTTGTTGCGTATCACTCTTTTTAGTAAATGAAGTTAACATGAGAGAGATACTTTTACTAAGATTAAGATATAAACAACTAATTGAATCCTTCCCTTTTCAGTTCATTTTTTAGCAATCATAAAGAAATTCATTTATTTGGGTTATAATTATGGAAGGCTAGTTGAGTTCACCCATTTATAAAATTAATCTGATAAAGATTATTTGTTAAGATTAAAACATAAACAACTAAGTAAATTCATCTGATAAAGCGAAATATAATTAACATGGCGATACTCATTTAAGAAGATAAAGAGGAAAATACCTAAATGAAGTTCATCCTTTAGATTTCAACTTAGAAATTATAACATTAATTCTAACTTTGTTTCCCATACACATTCGATCAATTTACCAACTTATATCAAGCTAAAACAATAAAGGCATCCTAATGAGATTCTTTCCACCATTATTTCCTTTAATTAGCATAAACCAAATTCTTTTCCATAATCATACTTACAATGTTTTATGAACCTTATTACTACATTTATCAAGATCAATAATTTTATGCACTTTGATTTAAATTCATTAAATTTCCACCATACACTTATATAAGATAACATCCATACATGATAACTTAAAGTATGAAATAAAAGAGACAAGACATCGCATAACACAGATATGATCTCGGAGTTCACCCCTAAAGGGCTACATCTCCGGGTCTGTTCAACTACAAGACCTCTCTGACATTCAATATAGTTAGGAATTTACAAAATCACATGTCTTTTACATCTTTGCCACTTAGGCGAACACAACCAATATACAATAGACACCTCGGTTGGAATTTACATAATGATCCCTTTTGAAGCGGATCCAACTGAACACTTCAAGCAATTAAAGGTTCAAATTACGGACGCTACTCTATCTAGGGACGTACCCAGCCATGACCAACACAAGTAAACAGATGACAGAGTCCAAAACAAACCTAGCAAAGCCTTGCCAGTACTTAACACAAGCGAAAAACATAAAATAAACTTGCCATCTTTTCCATTATCTATTTCACATCATCGGGGAAGAAATAACTAAACTATTTATTTTACTAAAAGAAGGTATCATTTTCTTCCAAAATTCCAATCGACACATTATTAAGTTTTCTGATGATCCTGTTAGCATATCAGTTGAACTTTCAAAATTTCCATGACGAACTTTAAATACTTTAACATTTTCGATTCCTATTTCTAAGTTCTCAGAATGCTCAGATAGAATCACTATGTGTTTTCTGAATACTGTATTAATTAAAGATCACCAGTTATTAGTTACTATTCGATATATATTATATAAATTTCCTTAAAAATAAACATATAAAAATATCGTTTAATAACATACGAATTTCATATTAATTTTTTTTTTATTAATATATATATTAATGCCCACCCAAAATATATGTATTAATAAAAAATATAATTATCAACAAAGAAAAACTATATTTAAAACCCGCTACCATTAAAACTAACTAATTTAATTTATTATATCATTTTTTTTTAAATAATAATAAAAAACTAAAAATAAAACAAAACTAAAATAAAAAATGAGGGCACTGCGGGGCCCACCTTCCAACATGGAAGGGGTGGAAACCCCAACTCCCTTATTGCCAAATGGAGGCACACGGACTTACCTGCGGGCCGCCGTGGATGCAGGGTTTCCCTGCGGACACTATGGTCACAGGTTTTACCCTGCGGCCACAGTGGATGCAGGGATCCCTGCGGCCCAGTTAGCGGTTGCAGGTCCCTGCGGCCTGTGGGGAGGAGGGCATGGGTAGAGCCCTCGGCTCCTCCGCCTTCCAACCCTAGCCGCTACTTTTTTTTTATTATTATTATTATTTTGTATACAATTTTTTTCTTTTTAATAACCATATGGAAGATTCACAGTTTAAGACTAAGGCCAATTTTTTTTTTAAATATGGATACAAAATACCAAAACATAGTCACAGCCATAGCCATTTATTTGATATTTTTATTTTCTTATTTTTATCCTTTCTTATTTTCTTTTCCAGAATATTTAAGCAATAGATTGGGGAAGATTCTTCTTCTTTCAAAAAGTCCAAGAGACCATGACAAATCTTAAATCCAAGAACAACCAAGCTTTCGACAAAACTGAAAACTAAATCTTAAGAACACTCATGGGTAGTATCATTTCTATTTTTCCAGCATTTCATGGAGAACATTCAGACACAAATTTGTATTTTTTTTTATTCAACAATAAAAAAAAGGGTAGGTTGGAATCCTACCTCATATTGCATTCCCGGCAAGACTTGAAGGAGAGCTCCACCTGCAACTCCAAGCAAAAGAACTCCATTTTCTCCAACATTTTTCCCACCTCCATTTCCAAAAGATCCCCAAAAAGAGAGCCCCCAAAAATATTTCAAAAACTAGGTTAAATGAGAAACCCCTCTTTTTTTGACCTAATTTTCAATTTCGAATTTAGGCATTTATTTTTTTTTTGAAAATAAAAGAAACATGAAAATGGAAATCATTCTTTTCCACTACTCAATAAATCTAACTCATTTTATTCTAATTAAAATTAACATGCTTCTATCTCTTATTTAGTTTTAAATTTTAATTTCTCAATATTAATTTAGGCCTACATTATGTTTCGAAACTATTGACCAAGGTAACGCATTTTGATTAATTTAAATTTCCAAAAATCAATCTTTTATACTAGATCAACTTTACAAGTAAAAAGAATAATTTCCTTTAATAATAAAATTTACCCTTTCTTTTCCAAAATGCGAAGATGATTAATTTATTTCTATTTCCCAAATGACTTTAAATCTTTCCTTTCTAAAACGCATAACTCATTAAATTTCATTATTATTAAAATTAATTATTAAATTAACTCGCTATAACATAATAAAGCGACCTTTTTAATAAATGACTAATCTCTTGAAAGAAACCTATTTGTTTTAATTCCTCAACTTTTGATGCTTAAGTGAACACATTATTTCGATTTCAATGCTTTAAGCTTGCTACAATTATAATTAAAGCGATCTCTTTAAATTAACGATTATTCATATAAAAGAAACTACCTATTTTAAATTTCTAAATTACTAATGCGTACATCTACTCATTAACTTGAATTAAATACTTAGGATAACAAACTCCACTTACCCCACGCAAGGAACGCAAATCGAGGAAGTCCACCAAATCACACGACATGCAACCCAATGAAAAGAAAGCCCCACGAACCACACACACAATGCTCACCTGACCATGGCTATGGCAAGACGAGAGTTTTATGACCCCCAAATCCGAATTCTAAGGATGGAGGAGGTTTACTCAAACCTGTGAATCCCGAAGGAGATGAACCTCGCCATAGGCGGTGTTGTACCTACAATCTCCTGCACCCATGAATCATGCAAGCATACATATACATATACATATTCAATGAAGGCGTTAGCTCGAGATTTATCCCAAGAGTTAGGAAACAATTACATTTACACAAGAATCGATGCAAAAGCACAATAATAGGTATGCACAATTATTTATATCATCTAAACTACACATTACATCACGGTTAGCCTATCATTCAAGAATGTCACATAGGAAGTCAATCAAGGTCAAATAGGTTTTACAAGTCCGACTAGGGTAGGGGCATTACATTCTCCCCCCCAGGCTCCGACTTACTCCTGGAAGTCGCAAAGCTAAATGCAAGTCCTGCAACACTTATTAGCCCTTAAACTCAATTAACAATTATCAATTTTCACAACCAACTATTTTGTCATCATCTTAGAACATTATTCATAAATCCTCTATGAGTGTCATCATCCATTAACAAAAAATGCATCTAACATCATTCATATCTTAGAATATTCTAGAATTTACACACAACCATAGTAGAGAAACGAGACTTTTTTTTTTTTTTATTACACCAAATTTAAGCAATTTAAAATATATAGACACAGTTATCATACTCATTTATCAAACATGACAAGAAAATATGCTCTCAAGGTCAATTTCTTTCACCAATTCATCTCTTTCACAAAACTTTATTGCATAGAACTAGCTTCAAAAATCAATTTCTACAACCAAGTTAACTTTCGACACATAAGAGCAACGTAAGAACTCAATTGTTTACACTTTTCAGACATACAAGAACCTTTCCAATGACTATGCCCCATAACATAGTGACAAGTTAATACCATTTAATCCATGATTACACATAATATCCATCCAGAAGACTGGTTTGCACAACTCAAAAGGCCACATGTGAGCATGTCTAATGCTCGGTCAAAGGTAACATATATGACCCACATCTCTATGCCTGCTCTTAGAACAAATACATAATCAACAATATATCCAGCATCTCACTCAAGGGCTTGATGGTGCTAGGGTACACCATAGCGGTGCTACCTTCCATACAAGTCCCTCGTGAATATCCCTTGTTGTGTGCGGTGTTTAGCCTCCAAGAGATAGTCACCACTCATAGGTAGGTAGTGGATCCTAGCTGTCTCACAACCTCACATACCTCCATCCTCAAGGTTCCCTGTGTCTACTTCCTCGTATACACTCATCCAAGATCATCTCCTACGTCCTTGGAGAGGAATTCACATTGCAACACAAGGCCAACATATGAAAACAACAAGGATAAACTGGTTTAGCCACCAAAGTTACAAAAGAATAAAGATAATAATTGTCAATTCCAACAATAAGATAAGAAAATAATTTCCGGATTTGCAACATCAAATCAAGTAAAATCAAGATTTCAAGATCGTGGCTAAACTGTCAAGGTCAAAGTAAAATAAATTGCTGGCCCACAAGGAAATAAATAAATAAATAAAAGAAAATCATAAGTGCACATTACATCACTACGTGACTAGTATCTAGCCACCAACGAGGAAGGAAGGAACAATCGTCTAGCTATCCTAGTAGCTCATCATGTGGTGTGGCCAAGTCACACATCCGCATGGCATGGTAGTGTGCACCTCGACATCACCCCACATCACGTCATCACGCGGCATGGCTCTACCCTATACCTATCGGTAGGCCGCATGGAAATGTCTACTACATCCCGCATCGTGTCTCAGCACGGCATGGCAATACTCCAAGCGGACTGGGCACGCAATGGACGTATCCTGCATGGCAGTGTACCACGCGGATAAGGCACGCATCGGTCACACCCCGCATAGCGATGTTCCTCTCAGGATACTCATCGTACGCCAAAGGTATACATGGCTAAGGTCTACCCACAAGTCTACCAACACCAGTCCATTGGCAACTCATGTAAGAAAAATAACACGCCTCTCATGAAGACAAGGCAAAAGATGCTCGAATAAAATCCATCCATATGCTCAAGAACTGTCATCTATATGCTCAAAATAAAGGATAGGAATTAGGCTAGCACACATGAACCTCGTAAATCAGTTCATCACAAGGGGAAGTATTGAGTACACCTATGTTATAGTTTCATTACAAAACTATATTTTTCCTCAAAATAGGGAAGCTAAAGTCACTTCGCGTTGACATTACTTGTACACTGTTCATACTATTCAAGGAATGGTGACTTCTACTACTACCCCTTCACATACCGACTTATCAACAACCCGTGGGTTGGCACTCAGTAAGGAAACAAATAAGCAACATCACATAGATAGGTATGGTTTCCCATACTCATAAGCAAACATATTCCCCATGGTTGATTACTTCACCATCCCATGGGCACACAAAACAAGTATGGGTTTTCTCACAACACACACAAAATAGCACCATTACTGGTTTAGTCACATTTACGGGGAGTACTTTACATTATGCTAACATATACTTAAGGGAAGTTTTAATTATTCTTTACACATGAATCACTAAATAAAGTTTACTGTAGATCCACGTACTGAAATTTTCAACAAATCAATTTTACACAAAGAATTAACATCATTCTGATATCTTTCTCAATTTCCCCTAAGCATTTTCATTCACATTACTAACTATGCAATTTCCCTTTCCAAGACGAAAAACTTTCCCCTTTCAATTAGAAGCCCAAAGCCGCATACAATTTCATGTGCATTATAAGAATTTTTTTTTTTTTTTAAAATCACTGCATTCTAAATAGTATTTCAAAACAACAAATCCTATATTTTAGGCAAGAGGAGGAAAAGAGTTGGAAAATCATCTATTTCCTACAAATACACAAGAACTTCAAGATCACACCATATGCTCAAATATAAGTCTATCGTTTAAGTTGCATGGTTGTCATTTCGCTACCTTTTAGGAAGGTGCCAAATCATCCTAACATGACATTTCTATTCTTTATTGTTGCACTATAATCTTCTAGTTTTCCAAACAAGAATTCAAGACAATCAAATTTTCTTTTGTTATACAAGTCTTCTTGAGAACAATCACTATTCGTAATACAATACAATACAATAACACATCAAATCTAACATTGAAAATTCATAATACGACAAGAAGGTAAATGAAGAGCTATCTACTAGATATTACACATTTAATGCATACAAATTAACAAGTCTTTCATTTACTCTTTTTTTTGAAACATAATAAGACAATTACCCACATCCAAAGCAAGTTAAATGGTGCGTCACTTAATAGGTCCTAAATCACACTACTTGAATAAGCACATAAAACAATCTTTTGAGGAGCACATTAATACACTCCTGAAGCTACTACAACATGTCCTCTTTTGGTATTCCTTTCACATCAAGCAATTTTCACAAAATCACTATGCGCATTTTAATGCACCTTACTTAAGATGGAATTTAATTATATTACTCCTACCAAGCACATGGAGAATCCTTAAAGAAAACATACAATTTCCTATCATTAACCAAAAATTAACTCCCAAACCAATCCCTTTCACAACCTAAAACACAAAAACGTTATGAGGCTCACACAAGGGCTCAAGAAATACCATCCTTTCTCTTGCAATAAGAAAACCTAAATAAGAGATAATTACCCATATCAAATCCTTTTAGTTTACTAGAGAGAGAGAAGAAGAAGAGTCATAATCACTCAATGTACCACATAATAAGAATTAACATTTGCCATAATAGTCTTTCAAGTGGACAATCATTAAAATCGATCAATACCATAAACAAGCACATACCGTACTTTTTAGATTCAAGATATTAACAACCAACCCAGATGGATTAGTCGAAAGAGTAAAACAAATCAAGAATGAAGGTACATACGACTCCCTTTCAGAGTAAGAGAAATCGTAGACCAAGACCTCAATAAGCAGACTAAACACACATAATTATTTCCAAAACACCCACATCAATAAGGTGAAAACAAGGTGTGAACACACACGTTACACACAAGCAGGGGTTGTTAAATCACACCCTCACATCAAGGCGGACAATTATACAACATGAGGTAGACACACACACACCAACTAAGGGCACAAGTGAAACCAGAGATCCCAGTGTTGCAACATGGGCTCTGATACCAAGTGTAATGCCCCGCCAGGAAACCCCTAAGGGTTTAAGTTAAAAACACTCAAATAAAGTGTAAATATTTTTTTTTTTTTTTTATAATAATAGTTAAGAGTATTACTGATTATTTACAACATTAAGATAATTAGGAGTCATCTAAAACTTAGATACCACAGCGGAAGGCTAAATGAACCTAAGGAGTTTCCCAACGCGATTACGTAACCTTACTCCCAACTCAACTCGTGTCAATTGATCCAATAAGCTGGATAACTTAATTACGAGATAATGCATTTGACATGGTCATATGTATGTTCAATGAATTGATGTCTTAGAATTTTAGGAAGCATTCATTTACTTTGGATGGTTAGGGGGCCATTGTGAGGTTATTTACTCAATGCACTTTAATTCCTAATTTTCATTAAGAGGCTTCCCAAGAGGTTCAAGCGTTTAATATAACGAAGTTCATTCATTGGGTTTAAGGTACCCATCCACAATTGATATCATCCTTTAATATTAAAAGTATGGCTAATAAGATGAGATTCGTTCATTAAGGATTAAACTTCCATTAATAGAGTGAGGTTCCATCATTTGAATTCAAGCATACCCAACTAATGGGTCGTAGTTTCTTTATGGAGGATAGAGTGCAAGTAGCCATAGAGT
Organism: Cryptomeria japonica; assembly: GCF_030272615.1. NCBI lineage: Eukaryota > Viridiplantae > Streptophyta > Pinopsida > Cupressales > Cupressaceae > Cryptomeria > Cryptomeria japonica. The sequence goes on along the minus strand of NC_081411.1, from coordinate 708,420,729 downwards.
TCATTCATTGAAGTTTTAATAATGCTAATAGATGGACTAAATTCATTAAGGTGAAAAAGTATTAGGAACACATGAGTTATTCCTTTAAATTAAATATAGTTAGCAAGATGATATTCAACATTATAGGATTAAAATACAAGTTCATAGTGACGTTCTCCCATTAGGATTATAATATAACTATTTTGTTGCATATCACTCCTTTTAGTAAATGAAGTTAATACGAGAGAGATACTTTTACTAAGATTAAGATATAAACAACTAATTGAATCCTTCCCTTTTCAGTTCATTTTTTAGCAATCATAAAGAAATTCATTTATTTGGGTTATAATTATGGAAGGCTAGTTGAGTTCACCCATTTATTAAATTAATCTGATAAAGATTATTTGTTAAGATTAAAACATAAACAACTAAGTAAATTCATCTGATAAAGCGAAATATAATTAACATGGTGATACTCATTTAAGAAGATAAAGAGGAAAATACCTAAATGAAGTTCATCCTTTAGATTTCAACTTAGAAATTATAACATTAATTCTAACTTTGTTTCCCATACACATTCGATCAATTTACCAACTTATATCAAGCTAAAACAATAAAGGCATCCTAATGAGATTCTTTCCACCATTATTTCCTTTAATTAGCATAAACCAAATTCTTTTCCATAATCATACTTACAATGTTTTATGAACCTTATTACTACATTTACCAAGATGAATAATTTTATGCACTTTGATTTAAATTCATTAAATTTCCACCATACACTTATATAAGATAACATCCATACATGATAACTTAAAGTATGAAATAAAAGAGACAAGACATCACATAACACGGATATGATCTCGGAGTTCACCCCTAATGGGCTACATCTCCGGGTTTGCTCAACTGCAAGACCCCTCTGACATTCAATATAGTTAGGAATTTACAAAATCACATGTCTTTTACATCTTTGCCACTTAGGCGAACACAACCCATATACAATAGACACCTCGGTTGGAATTTACATAATGATCCCTTTTGAAGCGGATCCAACTGAACACTTCAACCAATTACAGGTTCAAATGACGGACGCTACTCTATCTAGGGACATACCCAACCATGACCAACACAAGTAAACAAATGATATAGTCCAAAACAAACCTAGCAAAGCCTTGCCAGTACTTAACACAAGCGAAAAACATAAAATAAACTTGCCATCTTTTCCATTATCTATTTCACATCATCGGGGAAGAAATAACTAAACTATTTATTTTACTAAAAGAAGGTATCATTTTCTTCCAAAATTCCAATCGACACATTATTAAGTTTTCTGATGATCCTGTTAGCATATCAGTTGAGTTTTCAAAATTTCCATGACGAACTTTAAATACTTTAACATTTTCGATTCCTATTTCTAAGTTCTCAGAATGCTCAGATAGAATCACTATGTGTTTTCTGAATACTGTATTAATTAAAGATCACCAGTTATTAGTTACTATTCGATATATATTATATAAATTTCCTTAAAAATAAACATATAAAAATATCGTTTAATAACATACGAATTTCATATTAATTTTTTATTTATTAATATATATATTAATCCCCACCTAAAATATATATATTAATAAAAAATATAATTATCAACAAAGAAAAACTATATTTAAAAGGCTGCCATTAAAATTAACTAATTTAATTTATTATATCATTTTTTTTTTAAATAATAATAAAAAACTAAAAATAAAACAAAACTAAAATAAAAAATGAGGGCACTGCGGGGCCTACCTTCCAACATGGAAGGGGCGGAAACCCCAGCTCCCTCGCTGCCGAACGGAGGGACAGGGACTCCCCTGCGGGCCGCCGTGGATGCAGGGTTTCCTAGCGGACACTGTGGTCGTAGGTTTTGCCCTGCAGCCATAGTGGATGTAGGGATCCCTGCGGCCCACTTAGCGGCTGCAGGTCCCTGCGGCTTGTGGGGAGGAGGGCGCGGGTAGAGCCCTCGGCTCGTCCGCCTTCCAACCCTAGCCGCTACTTTTTTTTTATTATTATTATTTTTTTTTAATAACCATATGGAAGATTCACAGTTTAAGACTAAGGCCAATTTTTTTTTTTAAATATGGATACAAAAATACCAAAACACAGTCACAGCCATAGCCATTTATTTGATATTTTTATTTTCTTATTTTTATCCTTTCTTATTTTTTTTTCCAGAATATTTAAGCAATAGATTGGGGAAGATTCTTCTTCTTTCAAAAAGTCCAAGAGACCATGACAAATCTTAAATCCAAGAACAACCAAGCTTTTGACAAAACTGAAAACTAAATCTTAAGAACACTCATGGGTAGTATCATTTCTATTTTTCTAGCATTTCATGGAGAACATTCAGACACAAATTTGTATTTTTTTTTTATTCAACAATAAATAAAAGGGTAGGTTGGAATCCTACCTCATATTGCATTCCGGGCAAGACTTGAAAGAGAGCTGCACCTGCAACTCCAAGCAAAAGAACTCCATTTTCTCCAACATTTTTCCCACCTCCATTTCCAAAAGATCCCCAAAAAGAGAGCCCCCAAAAATATTTCAAAAACTAGGTTAAATGAGAAATCCCTCTTTTTTTGACCTAATTTTCAATTTCGAATTTAGGCATTTATTTTTTTTTTGAAAATAAAAGAAACATGAAAATGGAAATCATTCTTTTCCACTACTCAATAAATCTAACTCGTTTTATTCTAATTAAAATTAACATGCTTCTATCTCTTATTTAGTTTTAAATTTTAATTTCTCAATATTAATTTAGGCCTACATTATGTTTCGAAACTATTGACCAGGTTAACGCATTTTGATTAATTTAAATTTCCAAAAATCAATCTTTTATACTATATCAACTTTACAAGTAAAAAGAATAATTTCCTTTAATAATAAAATTTACCCTTTCTTTTCCAAAATGCGAAGATGATTAATTTATTTCTATTTCCCAAATGACTTTAAATCTTTCCTTTCTAAAACGCATAACTCATTAAATTTCGTTATTATTAAAATTAATTATTAAATTAACTCGCTATAACATAATAAAGAGACCTTTTTAATAAATGACTAATCTCTTGAAAGAAACCTATTTGTTTTACTTCCTCAACTTTTGATGCGTAAGTGAACACATTATTTCGATTTAAATGCTTTAAGCTTGCTACAATTATAATTAAAGCGATCTCTTTAAATTAACGATTATTCATATAAAAGAAACTACCTATTTTAAATTTCTAAATTACTAATGCGTACATCTACTCATTAACTTGAATTAAATACTTAGGATAACAAACTCCACTTACCCCGCGCAAGGCACACAAATCGAGGAAGTCCACCAAATCACACGACACGCAACCCAACAAAAAGAAAGCCCCACGAACCACACACACGATGCTCACCTGACCATGGCTAAGGCAAGACGAGAGTTTTATGACCCCCAAATCTGAATTCTAAGGATGGAGGAGGTTTACTCAAACCTGCGAATCTCGAAGGAGATGAACCTCGCTCTAGGCGGTGTTGTACCTGCAATCTCCTGCACCCATGAGTCACGCAAGCATACATATACATATACATATTCAATGAAGGCATTAGCTCGAGATTTATCCCAAGAGTTAGGAAACAATTACATTTACACAAGAATCGATGCAAAAGCACAATAATAGGTATGAACAATTTTTTATATCATCTAAACTACACATTGCATCACGGTTAGCCTACCATTCAAGAATGCCACATAGGAAGTCAATCAAGGTCAAATAGGTCTTACAAGTCTGACTAGGGTAGGGGCATTACAGCATCACTATCTACACTTGCATAGCATTTGTTTATCATATTCAACCATCTTGAATCTCCATATGACATCCATGGATAGTGCTAAAAGCTAAGAGCTACACTCATTTGGGACTTGGAGAAGGGAGAAACAAGGGACAAGCATCAAAAGGCATCATGGAAGCATCTTAGGGAGGCTCTTCTCCTTTCTTTTATTTTATTAAACTTCTTTCATGCTTTTTTGAAATCTCTTTTGATATGTTTGGAATGGTTTTTAGTTCTTTGTTTTGTTTTTATGGTTGAAACTAACTTATTAACATTGAACTTTGTTGTTGCCTTGTCCCCATTTCCATGACATCAAAAGAATTTATTAAAAACAAAGTTTAATGTTTAATATTAATGAAAAGTCATTTATAAATAAATTATAGAACATGCCATATTACAAATATAATATTATATATTACTTTATTAAATATATTAAAAAAGTAAAAGGTGGCGGATTGAAAGAATAAAAACGACTAATAGAAGCTGATCGAAGAGCCATTTTGATCAGTTAGGTAGTTGGCTTCCTCCACCCACAATAGCCATTGTCAAACCAATTACTCAGGTGCTAGCACGATTCAAGACTTAACACTCCCACATCCCATGGTGGGTGACTAGCCATGCAACCCCAATCCTCAGTGAATTAGCTGAGAAGAACTAGCAGAAATAATAGGAAAAGCATTGAAATAGCCTTAGAACATGTTAAAAAAAACTTAGTTACATTTCCTCCATCCCACGCAGCACGTGTAAAAGTGAAGAGTTACTTCTCCATTTCCATGCAGCAAGATAAAAAGCATCGACTCATGTAGCAAGTAAAGCTCAAACTGAAACGATTGAAAGTTTTAAACAATAAAAGACTCGAACTTGCCACAAATCAAGGGTGGTATTTAATTCATAGAACTGCGTGGAGATTATAGTTACAACTACATGACAATAGAAATAGTGGAACAGTAAATAAGACCCAGAGGATAGCAGCAAACATAGCCAAAGATTAGAATAAATAGACGTATACACACACAACTTCTTTCATTCTTTCTCACATGATATTAGAAGAGCGATAATTTCTTGATGGGAGGGTTAGAATAGTTTGATAGAAAGGAAGAATAGTTTGATATAGAGGAAGAATAGTTGGATATAGAGGAAGAATAGTTGGATAAATAGATAGTTGGATAATATCGTATAGATTGAGCGATAGAGAGATAGTTGGATAGAGATAAGAATAGTTGGAGAGAAAGAGAGACTTGTGATCAAGGTGTGGAATCATTTGACGAAGAACGACAAGGTCAAAAGCTTAAAATCCACTCTAAGTTTCCAAGAGGTTAGAATCCTTTGTTTATGTTTTATTTTATTTGTAAAATTTGGTATAAAATGTGTAGAAATGGAAGTTTAGATAATAGATATGTATGTCCAAATGGGTATCAATTATTAATATCGTATTTGAAATGCTTTGTAAACCATTGTGGAATAGAAGAAAAGAATTTGGAGAAAAGATGTTGTTAATATCGTATTTTGCAATAAAAATAATTAGTTTTAATTCTATTTTAAGAATGTGTTTGCGTACTTTTGGTTACATATGAGATTAATTTCATACATGTTTAACACCTTCTTTTGTATGTGTAAAGCGAAAAATCGCGGTCGAACCCTAGTTGGTCTCCCCTCTTCTAACTCCGAGGAGAGACAAGGGAGGTTCGCTAGGATTCGATGGGTTTTCACTTAGGGGGAAGACTTTACATTCAAAAGAGGGGTTGAAACTCATAAGATTCAATCCCACACAATGTAAGATTGGATGCTAAATGAATTTCAAGGGTTTGGAAAGCAAAGCTACCCTCTTTTGTAAAGAATGTTGATTAAGGAAATTAAGCTAAGGATGCATAGAAAGTCATAAAGATTCGCTTATAAACTGAGTTTAGGTTATAGGATGAAGCTGCGGACCTGGAATCAGCAGTAAAATGTCGATACGGCGCTGTCCTGCAAATTTGAGCAAAAGTTGTCGGGACGATGGCGCCCGGCGCCACGGTCCTCCGAAAAATCCGCGAAACGAAGGGGGATTTGTTCGTCTCTGCACAAGGATTCCAGATCTTCAATTTCAGCCGCGTACCTGCAACCTACACACAGAAAAGCGAAGATGATTGGGGGGTTAGGGATTAGGGGTTTGCCTTTAGGTCAAACCCCAGTTTTGGAATTAACCAAGAAATGAGCAAGTGCTATAAATGTAAATGACTGTAATGTAAAACAAGTACTAATACCTTGTTCTAAGGATGTTTGTATCCTTATGTGCAAAGGTTTAGATTTTGTAGTATGTAGCATGTAATAAGTGATCTCCTCTTCAATGGTTGAATCCTTGACTTGAATGCAACACTTAGCCTTGAATGGAGACTTGGAATGATCAATTGCTTGAATGCTTGAATGCTTGAGTATAGTTTCCACGCTTTTCACATATGTCCTTCTCATCATTCTTACCAAATGAGAGAGAAAAATGTAGTTTATATACTTGTCAATTAGGGCTGATAGACTAATTTTCCCGACCTTAGGCCGACCAGGGAAGTATATTTCCAAATTGCAATCAAAAAGACCCAATATCACTTAGGAAACTGGGCCCAAAATAGGACCCAGGGACCAGGGCGCTGGGCGCCCTGGTCCTGAGGGACCAGGGCACTGGGCGCCCTGGTCCTGAGGGACCAGGGCACTAGGCGCTCTGGTCCCACCTCCGGGACAGCGGGGTGCAAGGAGGTTCAGGCCAATGGTGCTTGAAAAATGCAGTTTTCAGTGTCGTGAGAAAGTTTTGGGGTCTCCATTCAGGTTGCGTGTTGCGTCGCCATCGTGAAGACCGAAATGCAGTCGAAATTGCAAGTGTCGCAATTTTAGGACGCTACATTTAGCCCCCACTTTAGCGGGAGTATGTATGCTCATACTTCCGGTAAAGTACAAGGAAACAACATTGAAAGACTTTCACCACGTCAAGGAGGCAAGACACACCAAGCCCCCAGTGGACTAAGGATCTTACGACTTCGATTGACAAAGTAAAAGGGAAGATCACGAGGGAGAACCATGACTGTCAGTAGTAAGGTTCCCTCACTATGAGTCATGCAAAAGAAATACCAAAAATCTTCAAGACAAAGCTAAGTTTGCTAAGAAATTTTCAAGTATCTTTGAAAGGATAGACAGGGTGTATGCCCCCCTACGTTAAAGCAATCGCACACGCCTCAACGGGGGTGATTGTTTTAACGTAGTGATACACATAAGAAATGAGAAAGGAAAAGTAGCACGTTATCGCAAAGATTTAGCCCCCAAGTGTGAGATAAACCCAAGGATAATAGACACAAAACACAAAGCACGAGGTGACTTTGCTTTCCTTGGGGTCAGTATGCTATATGATAAGTGATGTATATATCATATGTATGTATGCATAATTGTTCTTCATTCCCCAATCAAGGAAGGTCACCTAGAAGAAGGGAACACATGTGTCTTTTGAGTCAACATGAGAGAGACCAAAGAGATCTCAATGCTTTGCATCGTCCTCAAGTAGACAACACTAAGGACAACAAATAGAAGAATGAGAATAACATATAGAAGAAGTAACAAAAGAGAGGGGGAGAGAATCTGCTATGCTAATGTAACTAGTCTAGCACGTCATCTACCCCCCGATCTTGCTGATCAATGTTTCGGGAAGGCAGGGAACATGCTAGAGGAGGAACATCCAACACAGCAGATGGAGCTATCACAAGATCCAAACAAGGGCTATGTTCATGTTCCAAGCCATATTGTTCTTGTCTAGGAGCTAGGATAAGTGCTTTAGAAAATTCATTAGATAAATGGTTATCGACATCAACAAGTTCATATTCACTATCAGAAGCAAGAGGAGTAACATTTTCATCATGCATAACATTTTCATCTATATCATCATCAAGATTTATAAAAATAGGATCTTTAACTCGCACAGGATCAAGACCATCATGCATCTTATGTTTAGGAGATTTAGGCTCAATATCCGGCTGAGGAGAAAATGGAATAATGCTTGTTGAAGGTGTTTTTGGAGATTGTGAAGTTTGAGAAGCAGCTGCTTGAGCCCTAAGACGACGCTTTCGTCGACGTTCCCGTGCAGAACAATTACGTCTAGTCTTAGTAGGAAGTGTAGAAGATAGAGGAGGAGGAATGTTCTCATCCTTATCACTTGGATGTTTAGGTTGTGGTCTCTTAGGCTGGATAATAGGAGAAGAAGAAGGTCTCTTCTCTCTATAAAAGGACGGAGGAGGAATTGCTCCATATAAAGGAAGAATTTTTGGTTTAGGAAGAAGACCAAGTCCATCATGACGAGGAGGTATAGGTCTACTTTTAGAAGATTTATTAGGCATAGTCACATCCATGGGGACAGGTTGGGAATCTTCTTGGGGAAAGACATTAGTTTTGTCTTTCAAAGAAAGAATTTCCTTCTTAAGAATGATAGGAATGTCAAGTTTAGGTGTTCTAGGTTCACTTAAAGATAGGATCATATCTGTTTTCCACTTTTGATAAGATTTAAAAAGATGATCACTTCGCGGAGGAAGAGATTGGAATTGTTTGGGCCAAAAGTAATCAATAGGAACACTAGAGGTTCTTTCAGCTGGTTTAAAGAGACTATGATTGACAATAAAAACTTCACCATTATGGGGAAATTTTAAACACTTATGAATAGGAGAAGCAATAGCTTTCATGGAAGATAGCCAAGGATAGCCAAGCTTCACACGAAATTGTTCGGAAGATGGAATAATAGCAAAGTTCACATCAAGAGATTTATTATGGACCTCAATAGGCAATGTAATAGAACCAATTGCAGGAGAAGAAAATGCATCAAATAGTTTCACAATCACATCTGTTTTGTCATAGATCACTTGATTCAATTGCAAAGTAAAAAGAAATTCTTCAGTAATAACATTAACCATGCATGAAGGATCAATAAGCACTCCACGGCAAGGTGTATTTTTTACTTTTGCAACTATGTATAAAGGACCATCAGGTGCTCTAATGGTTTCACTAGAATCAAATGTGATGGAAGGTTCTTTAGGGATTTCTTGCTGCTCTACAAAGTTAATCACATTCGGAGTCATAGACACAAGACCATCAGATGAGAAAGAGGAATCATTAGCCTCAATCGCATTAGAGGTATGAGAGGTATGAGAGGGTAATGGATCAATAAAAATCTGAAGATTTTGGTTAGGAGGAGCTACAGATGTGTTGCCTTTATCATTCACTCCAGAAACATAAATAGTATTATTATCAATCAAATCTTGAATTTTACCCTTTAAAGAAAAACATTTTTCAGTATCATGCCTAGGCTGACGATGAAATTGACAAAAAGCTTTGTTATCAAAATAAGGTGAAGTAATCTTTGCAGGATCAATTTGTCTTATAGGAGGAAGAGTAAGCACATTTTGTCCCAATAACTTATTCATAATATCATGCAATGATTCATTCAAAGGAGTATACTTTCTTTCTTTCCTGAAAAATTTAGAAATAGGAGGCACACCTGATGCTGCATTCACATTGTTGTTGATGATGTTTTCATTGAATTTGATGGAATCTCTGTTCGGTTTAAACTTCCCAAATGGTTGTTGACTGCTATCACCCTTATCACTCGGAGCCATAGGATGTGATTGTTCCATTTGACTCACAGTCAGTTGATAATTGTGAAGAGTGGCACACAACTGTTGGAAAGAAGTAAACTCAGAAAATAGAAGTTTGTCTCGAATATCTTTTTGCAAATTAGAAATAAAGATTCTTTGAATATCATTATCAGGCATTGGAAAATAAATTTGAGCATACAAATGCTTATATCTACCAATGAAATCAGTCACTTTTTCTTTAACACCTTGTTTACAATGCATTAAATCAATCAAAGTAACTTTAGGACTTATATTGTTTTGAAATTGTTGAATGAAAGCATTTGCAAGTTGTTCGAAAGAAGTAATAGAATAAGAAGGCAACGAGCAATACCATTGTAGGGCTTTGTCTCTTAATGTTCTGGTGAATAGTTTTGCAAGCAACCTTTGGTCATAAGCAAAATCAGTACATATTGTTTGAAAAGTCTTAACATGTGTTAGAGGATCTCCTTTACCATTATAAAGCTCCAAATGCGGGATTTCAACATGTTTAGGAGGAATAGCTCGAACAATATCAAGAGAAAGTGGGCTCGCAACATCAAATGTGGGCACACTAAACTTAGATTGATTCATAGAGGCAATTTGTTGATGTAAAGAAGAGACAGTTTGTGCAAGATTATTAATGGTAGCTTCAGTCGAAGAGTTCATATTAGGTGTGTTAGATTGAGATGGAGGTGTGATGTTATTGAAAGAAGGTAAAGAGTAAAGTGGTGGGACCCTATGATAGTCAACCATAGGGGATGATTGGATAGGAGGAACACTACAAGGAGGAATGGAAGGGTTAAATGAATTGCCCCCTTGCGTCATGTTCATTTGTGAAGATGTAATAGGAACACTTATTGAAGGAATGAATGAAGAAGTCGGATTGAATGAAGGAATAGGGTTAATTGAAGAAGGAGGATTGCCCCCATGACTAGTGATCACAGGAGGAATGTCTTGTATAGAAGTAGCCATTATGTTTGATGTAAAGGTAGGTATGTTAGCAATAGAAGTGGTCAAAGGAATAGAATGATTGACTTGTGTAGGAGGCTGTGTATAACCTAAAGATTCAGCACAACTCTTCATAGGCATCACGTTCGAATTCACAATGTGTGAAATACCACGCAAAACATCAATTCCATTCTTATCACTTTGAAGCATGCATTTTAGACCCTCAATTAAAGGAAGAGCTTGACTATCGGGATACTCATGAGACATCCATTGGTGAAAATCGTCAAATTGGTTATCCAATTTGGAAAGTTGTTCAACGGAAACTTCATGGAGAGCTTCTTCATCATTTGGAGGATTAGAGGAATTACCCATGTCCTCGTTAAAAAGGCTACTCAAATTAGGTTCCATCTCCTCGGTAGTTAAACCTTGGAAAGACTTAATTCTACGGCTTCGTCTAACGGGAATAGTGTAAGTAGGGCTTACTGTTGTAAAACTCATGCACTAGAGAGAGAGAGAAGATTTTGATTTTAGAGGTAGCAATTTTCAGTAAAACCAGCCAATCTTCCAGATTTAAGCTGTTAAATGCAATCACGACAGTCTCCTGAAATTTCGGAAAAAATGTTCGGGACCGTGGCGCTCGGAGTGCAACACGGTCCTTGCAACTTTTTTCGAATTTTGCAGGGATGAAAGGTATGATGATTTTAGAGCTAATCTGAAAAAATTGAGGGATTTTACGATCTGTAGATAGGCCAAATTAAAGTTGCAATCTCAAAATTGAACCCTATCAAGATTGTCGAAAAATGCAAAATTTGAATTTTGAAAAAGAGAGGGAAACTGAAATTTTGAATTTTATGATTTTAGAGGGAATGTCAAAAGCAGTGCAAGTTTTGAAATTTAAAAATTGATTCAATTTCACGCAAAATTCAATTTTGAAAGCGGAAATCAAAGTTGTTGTAATTAGGCACTTAATTTCAAAAGTCACAAAATGCAAGAATTTGAATAAAGCACTGAAATTTTGAACCCTAGTTGGTCTCCCCTCTTCTAACTCCGAGGAGAGAGAAGGGAGGTTCGCTAGGATTCGATGGGTTTTCACTTAGGGGGAAGACTTTACATTCAAAAGAGGGGTTGAAACTCATAAGATTCAATCCCACACAATGTAAGATTGGATGCTAAATGAATTTCAAGGGTTTGGAAAGCAAAGCTACCCTCTTTTGTAAAGAATGTTGATTAAGGAAATTAAGCTAAGGATGCATAGAAAGTCATAAAGATTCGCTTATAAACTGAGTTTAGGTTATAGGATGAAGCTGCGGACCTGGAATTAGCAGTAAAATGTCGATACGGCGCTGTCCTGCAAATTTGAGCAAAAGTTGTCGGGACGATGGCGCCCGGCGCCACGGTCCTCCGAAAAATCCGTGAAACGAAGGGGGATCTGTTCGTCTCTGCACAAGGATTCCAGATCTTCAATTTCAGCCGCGTACCTGCAACCTACACACAAAAAAGCGAAGACGATTGGGGGGTTAGGGATTAGGGGTTTGCCTTTAGGTCAAACCCCGGTTTTGGAATTAACCAAGAAATGAGCAAGTGCTGTAAATGTAAATGACTGTAATGTAAAACAAGTACTAATACCTTGTTCTAAGGATGTTTGTATCCTTATGTGCAAAGGTTTAGATGTTGTAGTATGTAGCATGTAATAACTGATCTCCTCTTCAATGGTTGAATCCTTGACTTGAATGCAACTCTTAGCCTTGAATGGAGACTTGGAATGATCAATTGCTTGAATGCTTGAATGCTTGAGTATAGTTTCCACGCTTTTCACATATGTCCTTCTCATCATTCTTACCAAATGAGAGAGAAAAATGTAGTTTATATACTTGTCAATTAGGGCTGATAGACTGATTTTCTTGACCTTAGGCCGACCAGGGAAGTATATTTCCAAATTGCAATAAAAAAGACCCGATATCACTTAGGAAACCGGGCCCAAAATAGGACCCAGGGACCAGGGCACTGGGCGCCCTGGTCCCACCTCCGGGACAGCGGGGTGCAAGGAGGTTCAGGCCAATGGTGCTTGAAAAATGCAGTTTTCAGTGTCGTGAGCAAGTTTTGGGGTCTCCATTCAGGTTGCGTGTTGCGTCGCCATCGTGAAGACCGAAATGCAGTCGAAATTGCAAGTGTCACAATTTTAGGACGCTACAGTATGTACTTTATTTTAGTCAAAATATTGGTTTTAAGATTATTGCTTATAAAAGTTTATCGTTTTCCAAAATATGAAAGATTGTCTTTGATCGATATATTAGACAAGTAATGATTAGTAAACGAAAATGATATCTCTATTTTTGTTTTAAAAGAAAGATTGTATTCTCAATAGAATATGTGTTTGAGGGAATCAAGCTAGGGTTAAGCTTGAGTTAGAAAAATTTACCTTTCGAGACGGGTGCCGAATGTGGATGTTTTAGGGAGAATAGTTGCTTTTTCCAACTATTATTTTGCTGTGCATGGCATATACTCGGCCAAATTATTGTTTGAATTATCTGTAGAAAAAGATGGAAATTCCTTATTTATGCTCTCTACCACATCCTAGTATGATAGTGAATGCTTGTTTCTTAGAATGAAGTAGGAAAAATGAAAATGCATATATTATCTAGGCACGCACTAGATTCCCTCTTGCTTTCGAATTCTTTGGTTAAACCAAATCTTGCAGGGTCTGGTATTCTTGATTGACCAAGAATCCTGGGGAAGCGTAAGCTTCAAGGTGGGGTGGAAAAAGTGCCTGATTCTTGTTCTCGTCTGCATTCAAAAGATAGAAGGAAGCGACTCAGACTAAAGATCGACGGATGCATCTTCTTGTATATTCTTAAGGCAATTTGGAAGCCTAAGTAGGAAATAAGAACTTCTTAGTATTGGATATTGTATTATTCATGTGCATTATTATGATATATTCGATGTTTGCTTATATCTTGTATAAAATATGCTTAGAGATTGAAATTTTAAGTTTATTTATGAATAAAGAGTAGTTTAGGGTTAGATCCTAGATTGACGTCTTTACAAACTTACCAACTGTAGCATCCTAAAATTGTGACACTTGCAATTTCGACTGCATTTGGGTCTTCACGATGGCGGCACAATGTTGAACCTGAATGGAGACCCCGAAACCTGCTTGTGACATCAAAAACTGCATTTTTCTGCACCTTGGCATGATCCCTCCTTGCACCCTGCTGCCTCGGGAGGTGGGACCATGGCGCCCAGCGCCTTGGTCCTTCTGGACTAGGGTGCCCAGTGCCTTGGTCCCCCAGGACCATGGCGCCCAGCGCCCTGGTCCCTGTCCCTATTTTTGGGCCCAGTCTCTTTTGGGCATCGGGTCTTTAAGTTTGCAAATTGGGAAATAATGTTTCCTGGTCAGCCCAAGGTCGGAAAAATCAATCTATCAGCCCTAATTGACAAGTATATAAACTACTTTTCCTCTCCTAGAAAGGAGAAAAAGAGGAGGACATAGGTGAGCAAAAGGCGGAAGCGATATTAAAACATTCAAGCATTCAAGCATTCCTTCAAGCAATTGAGCATTCTAAGTCTCCATTCAAGGCTAGGTGTTGCATTCAAGACAAGGATTCAACCATTGAAGAGGAGATCACATACAACATACAACAGACTACATACATTACACCTTCGCATGTAAGAATACAAACATTCTTACAACAAGGTATCAGTACTTGTTTACATTACAAACATTTACATTTACAGCATTCTCATTTCTTGGTTAATTCCAAAACTGGGGTTTGACCTAAAGGCAAACCCCTCATCCCTAACCCCCCAATCATCCTCTCTTTTCTGTGTGTAGGTTGCAGGTACGCGGCTGTAATTGAAGATCTGGAATCCTTGTGCAGAGACGAACAGATCCACCTTCATTTTGCGGATTTTTCGGAGGACCGTGTCCACGTCGGGCGCCATCGTCCCGTCAACTTTCGCTCAAATTTGCAGAACAACACCGTCTCGACATTTTACTACTAATTCCAAGTCCGCAGCTTCATCCCATATCCCTATCTCTGTTTATAAATGAATCTTTCCTACTTTACATGCATTCCTAGTTCAATCATTCTATCTATATTCTTTACAAAAGAGGGTATCCTTGATGTCTTAACCCTTGAAACTCATTTAGAATCCAATCTTGCATTGTGTGGGATTGGATCTTGCAGGTTTCAACCCCTCTTTTGAATGTAAAGTCTCTCCTAAGTGAAAACCATCAACCCTAGTGACCTCCCTTCTCTCTCCTTGGAGTTGGGGAGGGGAGAACGACTAGGGTTCAATTTTTCCGCTTTACATTTTGGTGAACCCAATGTGAACATCCTCATTCTGATTATTCATGGTTAGATCTGAAAAATTTGCTTCCTTAATTACATTTCCATGTTTGATCTTTTGCAAAATTTAGAGGTTGATTGCATAAAAACCCTAAAATTTTCTTTTTAGTAATTAAGCTTGTGAAATGTTTAATTGTTAATGCTCATTTCAGATCTACCCTTCTATTGCAAATTGTCAATTCATATTTGTGCTCTAATTTTGAAAATTAAGTGGTTAAGTGTCAAAACCCTAATTTTTAAAAACCTTCTTGATTCAACCTTTGACTGATAATTTCACTAATCAAAACACCTCCAAATCGGCTGTAACTTTGGATTCCGCAACAAAATCACAATATCTCTCATCCCTGAAAATTTGGAAAAAAGTTGAGAGGACTGTGTGCATCCCGAGCACCATCGTCCCTGACATTTTTTTTGAAATTTCGGGAGCTAGATCTTACTGTATTTTTCTGCTAAAATCCAGAATTTTGGCTGATCTTATCAATTCTAACACTTTCAAAATTACAGTCAAAGTTGGTCTAGTGATTGCTTGGATTGAGGCTTATAATCATTCAAAAATTGTTGAAATTGAAATTTGTGTCAAAATTGTGTTTCTTACAGCCCTAAATCTGAAAAGTGTGTTGGCATTCATTCAAAATTTCAGTGCTTTATTCAAATTTTTACAATTTGTGACTTTTGAAATTAAGTGTCTAATTGTGATAACTCTGATTTCCGCTTTCAAATCTGAATTTTGCATAAAACTGAGTCAACTTTTAAATTTCAAAGCCTGCATTGCTTTCAGTATTCCCTCTAAAATCATAAAATTCAAAATTTCAGTTTCCCCCTCTTTTTCAAAATTCAAATTTTGCAGTTTTTCAACAATCTTGGTAGGGTTCAATTTTGAGATTGCAACTTTAATTTGGCCTATCTACAGATCGCAAAATCACTCAATTTTTTCAGATTAGCTTTAAAATCATCATAACTTTCATCCCTGAAAATTTTGAAAAACGTTGTCAGGACCATGTGCACTCCGTTCGCCACGGTCCCAGACATTTTTTCCGAAATTTCGGGAGATTGTCCTGATTGTATTTAACAGCTTAAATCTAGGAGATTGGCTGATTTTATTGAAATTTGCTACCTCTAAAATTCAAAATCTTCTCTCTCTCTTTAGTGCATGAGTTTTACAACAATAAGCCCTACTTACACTATTCCCGTTAGACGAAGCCTTAGAATTAAGTCCTTCCAAGGTTTAATTACTGAGGAGATGGAACCTAATTTGAATGGCCTTTTTAACGAGGACATGGGTAATTCCTCTAATCCTCTTAATGATGAAGAAGCTCTCCATGAGGTTTCTGTAGAACAACTTTCAAAATTGGATAACCAATTTGATGATTTTCGACAATGGATGTCTCAAGAATACCCCGATAGCGAAGCTCTTTCATTAATTGAGGGTCTAAAACGTAGGGTTCAAAGTGATAAGAATGGAATTGATATTTTGCGTGGTATTGCACACATTGTGGATTCGAATGTGATGCCTATGAAAAGTTGTGCCGAAACCTTAGGTTATACACAACCTCCTACTCAAGTCAATCATTCTATTCCTTTGACGACTCCTATTGCTAGTATACCTACTTTTACATCAAACATAATGACTACTTCAATACAAGACATTCCCCCTATGATCACCAGTCATGGGGGCAATCCTTCCTCTTCAATCAATCCAACTTCTTCATTCATTCCTTCAATGAGTGTTCCTATTATATCTCCACAAATGAACATGACGCAAGGAGGCAATTCGTTTAATCATTCCCTTCCTCCTTGTAGTGTTCCTCCTTTCCAATCATCTCCTATGACTAACTATCATAGTGTCCCGCCACCTTACTCTCTACCTTCTTTCAATAACATAATACCTCCATCACAATCTAACATGTCTAATATGAACTCTTCGACTGAAGCGACCATTAACAATCTTGCACAAACTGTCTCTTCTTTACAACAACAAATTGCCTCTATGAATCAATCTAAGTTTAGTGTGCCCACATTTGATGTTGCGAGCCCACTTTCTCTTGACATTGTTCGAGCTATCCCCCCTAAACATGTTGAAATTCCACATTTGGAGCTTTATAATGGTAAGGGTGATCCTCTAACACATGTTAAGACATTTCAAACAATATGTACCGATTTTGCTTATGACCAAAGGTTGCTTGCAAAACTGTTTACTAGAACATTAAGAGATAAAGCCCTACAATGGTATTGCTCGTTGCCTTCTTATTCTATTACTTCTTTCAAACAACTTTCCAATGCTTTTATTCAACAATTTCAAAACAATATAAGTCCTAAAGTTACTTTGATTGATTTAATGCATTGTAAACAAGGTGTTAAAGAAAAAGTGACTGATTTCATTGGTAGATATAAGCATTTGTATGCTCAAATTTCCTTTCCAGTACCTGACAATGATATTCAAAGAATCTTTATTTCTAATCTACAAAAAGATATTAGAGAAAAACTTCTGTTTTCTGAGTTTACTTCTTTCCAACAGTTGTGCGCAACTCTTCACAATTATCAACTGACTGTGAGTCAAATGGAACAAGCAAATCCTATGGCTCCGAGTGATAAGGGTGATAGTAGTCAACAACCATTTGGGAAGTTTAAACCGAACAGAGAGTCAATTAAATTCAATGAAAACATCATCAACAACAATGTGAATGCAGCATCAGGTGTGCCTCCTATTTCTAAATTTTTCAAGAAAGAAAGAAAGTTTACTCCTTTGAATGAATCATTGCATAGTATTATGAATAAGTTATTGGAACAAAATGTGCTTACTCTCCCTTCTATAAGGAAAATAGATCCTGCAAAAATTAATTCACCCTATTTTGATAGCAAATCTTTTTGTCAATTTCATCGTCATCCTGGGCATGATACTGAAAAATGTTTTGCTTTAAAGGGTAAAATTCAAGATTTTATTGATAATAATACTATCTCTGTTTCTGGTGTGAATGATAAAGGCAACACATCTGTTGCTCCTCCTAACCAAAATCTTAATATTTTTATTGATCCATTGCCTTCTCATACCTCTAATGCGATTGATACTACTGATTCCTCTGTCTCACCTAATGATCTTGTGTCTATGACTCCGAATGTGATTAACTTTCTGGAACAACAAAAAATCCCTAATGAACCTTCCATCACATTTGATTCTAGTGAAACTATCAGGGCACCTGATGGTCCTTTATATATAGTTGCAAAAGTCAAGAATACACCTTGCCGTGGAGTGCTTATTGATCCTTCTTGTATGATTAATGTCATTACTAAAGAATTTCTTTTTACTTTGCAATTGAATCAAGTGATCTATGACGAAACAAATGTGGTTGTGAAATTATTTGATGGATTTTCTTCTCCTGCAATTGGTTCTATTACATTACCTATTGAGGTCCATAACAAATCCCTTGATGTGGACTTTGCTATTATTCCATCATCTGAACAATTTCGTGTGAAGCTAGGCTATCCTTGGCTATCTTCCATGAAAGCTATTGCTTCTCCTATTGACAAGTGCTTGAAATTTCCCCATAATGGTGAAGTTGTTACTATCAATCATAGTCTCTTTAAACTAGCTGAAAGAACTTCTAGCGTTCCTATTGATTAATTTTGGCCTAAACAATTCCAATCTCTTCCTCCGCGAAGTGATCATCTTTTCAAATCTTATCAAAGGTGGAAAAAAGATATGATCCTATGTCTAAGTGAACCTAGAACACCCAAACTTGACATTCCTATCGTTCTTGAGAAGGAAGTTCTTCCTTTGAAAGATAAAACTAATGTCTTTCCTCAAGAAGATTCCCAACCCATTCCTATGAATGTGACTATGCCTATATCTAATAAACTTCCTAAAAGTAGACCTATACCTCCTTGTCATGATGGGCTTGGTCTCCTTCCTAAACCAAATATTCCTCCCTTATATGGAGTAGTTCCTCCTCCTTCCTCTTATAGAGAAAAGAGAGCTTCCTCTTCTCCTATTATTCAACCTAAGAGACCACAACCTAAACACCCAAGTGATAAGGATGAGAACATTCCTCCTCCTCAATCTTCTCAACTTCCTACTAAGACTAGATGAAATCATTCTGCACGTGAACGCCGATGAAAGCGTCATCTTAGAGCTCAGGTAGCTGCTTCTCAAACTTTGCAATCCCCAAAAACACCTTCGGCTAGTATTATTCCATTTTCTCCTCAGTCGAAGATTGAGCCGAAATCTCCTAAACATAAGATGTATGATGGTCTTGACCCTGTGCGAGTTAAAGATCCTATTTTTATAAATCTTGATGATGATATAGATGAAAATGTTATTCATGATGAAAATGTTACTCCTGTTCATTCTGATAGTGAATATGAATATGTTGATGTTGATAACCATTTATCTAACGAATTTTCTAAAGCACTTATCCTAGCTCCTAGACAAGAACAACATGGCTCGGAACTTGAACATAGCCCTTGTTTGGATCTTGTGATAGCTCCATCTGCTGTGTTGGATGTTCCTCCTCTAGCGTGTTTCCTACCTTCCCAAAATTTTGATCAGCAAGATCGGGGGGTAGATGACGTGCTAGACTAGTTCATTAGCATAGCAGATTCTCTCCTCCTCTCTTGATCTTTTGTTACTTCTTCTATGTGTTATTCTCATTCTTCTATTTGTTGTCCTTAGTGTTGTCTACTTGAGGACGATGCAAAGCATTGAGATCTCTTTTGGTCTCTCTCATGTTGACTCAAAAGACACATGTGTTCCCTTCTTCTAGGTGACCTTCCTTGATTGGGGAATGAAGAACAATTATGCATACATACATATGATATACATGAATTATCATACAACATACTGACCCCGAGGAAAGTGAAGTCACCTTGTGCTTTGTGTTTTGTGTCTATTATCCTTGGGCTTATCTCACACTTGGGGGCTAAATCCTTGTGATAACGTGCTCCTTTCCCTTCTCATTCCTTATATGTATCACTACCTTAAAGAAATCACCCCCAATGAGGCATGTGCGATCGCTTTAACGTAGGGGGGCATACATCCCGTTCATATCTTTTCAAGATACTTGAAAATTTCTTGACAAATTTAGCTTTGCCTTGAAAATTTTTGATATCTTTCTTGCATGACTCATAGTGAGGGAGCCTTACTACTGATAGTCATGGTTCTCCCTCATGATCTTCCCTTTTACTTTGTCAAGCGAATTCGTAAGATCCTTAGTCCACTGGGGGCTTGGTGTATCTTGCCTCCTTGACGTGGTGAAAGTTTTTCAATGTTGTTTCCTTGTACTTTACCAGAAGTATGAGCGTACGCTTATACTCTCGCTAAAGTGGGGGATAAATGTAGCGTCCTAAAATTGTGACACTTGCAATTTCAACTGCATTTGGGTCTTCACGATGGCGGCACAACGTTGAACTTGAATGGAGACCCCGAAACCTGCTTGTGACATCAAAAACTGCATTTTTCTGCACCTTGGCATGATCCCTCCTTGCACCCTGCTGCCCCGGGAGGTGGGACCATGGTGCCCAGCGCCCTGGTCCTTCTGGACTAGGGTGCCCAGCGCCCTGGTCCCCCAAGACCATGGCGCCTAGTGCCCTGGTCCCTGGCCCTATTTTTGGGCCCGGTCTCTTTTGGGCATTGGGTCTTTAAGTTTGCAAATTGGGAAATAATGTTTCCTGGTCCGCCCAAGGTCAGAAAAATCAGTCAATCAGGCCTAATTGACAAGTATATAAACCACTTTTCCTCTCCTAGAAAGGAGAAAAAGAGGAGGACATAGGTGAGCAAAAGGCGGAAGCAATATTAAAACATTCAAGCATTCAAGCATTCCTTCAAGCAATTGAGCATTCTAAGTCTCCATTCAAGGCTAGGTGTTGCATTCAAGACAAGGATTCAACCATTGAAGAGGAGATCACATACAACATACAACATACTACATACATTACACCTTCACATGTAAGAATACAAACATTCTTACAACAAGGTATCAGTACTTGTTTACATTACAAACATTACATTTATAGCATTCTCATTTCTTGGTTAATTCCAAAACCGGGGTTTGACCTAAAGGAAAACCCCTCATCCCTAACCCCCCAATCATCCTCTCTTTTTTGTGTGTAGGTTACAGGTACCCGGCTGTAATTGAAGATCTGGAATCCTTGTGCAGAGACGAACAGATCCACCTTCGTTTCGCGGATTTTTCGGAGGACCGTGTGCACGCCGGGCGCCATCGTCCCATCAACTTTCACTCAAATTTGCAGAACAGCACCGTCTCAACATTTTACTACTAATTCTAGGTCCACAGCTTCATCCTATATCCCTATCTCTATTTATAAATGAATATTTCCTACTTTACATGCATTCCTAGTTCAATCATTCTATCTATATTCTTTACAAAAGAGGGTATCCTTGATGTCTTAACCCTTGAAACTCATTTAGAATCCAATCCTGCATTGGGTGGGATTGGATCTTGTGGGTTTCAACCCCTCTTTTGAATGTAAAGTCTCTCCTAAGTGAAAACCATCAACCCTAGTGACCTCCCTTCTCTCTCCTTGGAGTTGGGGAGGGGAGAACGACTAGGGATCGATTTTTCCCCTTTACACCAACATCACCCAGATCTCATGGATTACCTACAACATCAACACATCAATTAACTCAGCCCATCACCAAATTTGATGGTACCTTCATCCAACTCGGCACTCTAGCACATGAATCAGAGGAAAAGGACATCCTTAGCTGGTTATACAAAGATGAGGAAGAAGATAACAGAGCAGCTGCTCTGGACATAGTTCTACCAATGCACCTATATGGAAAGGGCTACTTAATCATGCAAAAAATGGGATTAAATGGTAAATGACCTATTGGAAAACACAAAGAAGGAGTCACTAAACTAATAGACCTTCCTTCACAGCTCAGTAGAGACAAAACAGGATTGGGCTGTAAACTCACTTTCCTACTAAGAAAGATACCACACATAACTCCAAAGCCTCAATGGAAAGCAAAGAAGAAGTACAAAGAAGAATCCTGGCAAGAAGCACTATTTGAGTCAGCAGAAACAATCCACAAGGACCGTGAACGTAAAGAATAGAAGAAACATCAGGAGAAACTCCTCAATCACAAGAAGGCCATATCTGCAGCAGTAGCTCATATTCAAGCACCAATATCTAAAAAAGAAGAACTACCTCCTGGTATTATTATTCCTCCCCAAGGAGGAACATTATATGAGCAAATACAAAAGGTAGAAGCAGGATCTGACACAGAATCAATGAAAACAATCAAACTAGTATCAATTATCGAAGATCTATTTTCACCATACAACATGCCTGTTTTCAGCACTGAAAAGATTTGGGATAATAACTCTGAGACTGATTCCAATGAATATGAATGGGGTAGCTACTCAAATGCTACTGGAGATACCACTGACAATAGTAGTTCCATATCCCTTTCTCAAGAAGAGCATAACGCAGAAGTTGGACTACCTGAATTTGGACCACAAAATATCTATGATGCTAAGGAAAGTGAGTAGAAACATTACGAACAAGTCTATATGGAAGATGATACCATCAAAGACCTCGACGAAATCCTGAACTTCTTTAGCACCCGAACCAATCACGATGAAACCCCTATCTTGACACTTATAGTAGCAGAACTTGATCCACCAAATGATTCCTTACCACTTATCTTTCCTGACCTCATTGATTGGGATGAATCCGAAATACATGATATACCAATTTTCCCAGATGATGAATCTATTATCCACTACCTATGCACTGTTAACCCGGAAATAGGCTCTACCAATGAACACAATAACGATGTCTACAACCAAGGGAGTACCAAGTCTCTTAGTCACAAAAATGAACCAAATAAAAGATTTGATGCTGAAAACTAATCAATGGCAGCTCTAGATCACAAAAAAGTAAAAATAAAGGATGCATCTGAGGGTGAAAACCTTTTTAAGGCACCTAAAGATGGGACACTTGACACTCTTCTTGAACATTTTTATGAGCAATCACCCATATTGATTGAGCCAAATCAATCAATCAACATTGGTACTACAGAAGCAGCCAAAAACATACACTTGGCAGAATCTCTGACAGAGGAGGAAAGATCAACATTTATCATCTTTTTTAAGGAAAAGCAAATTAATTTTGCTTGGTCATACGTAGATATGCCTGGAATTGATCCACACTTAATCATGCATCACTTGTCCATCTCTCTAGGAGTTAAGCTAGTCAAGCAAAAACTACGAAAGATGAATCTGCAGGTAGCACTCATGGTTAAGGCTGAACTGAAGAAACTATTAGATGTTGGATTCATTCGACCCATCGACTATGCAGAATGGATTTCCAACATAGTACTAGTATCAAAACCAGATGGCAGTATCAGAATCTGCATTGATTTCAGTGATGTCAACAAAGCCTGTCCAAAGGATGACTTTCCTTTGCCCAGTATCGACATAATTGTAGACCTCACAGCGGGCCATGCAATGCTCTCACTAATGGATGGTTTTTCAGGCTATAATCAAATAAAAATAGCCCCAGAGGATCAAGATAAAACAACATTTACCTATCCTTGGGGAACGTACTATTGGAATGTTATGCCTTTTGGCTTAAAAATTGCAGGAGCTACTTATCGACGAGCAATGACAACAATCTTTCATGACATGATGCATACCTTCATGGAAGACTATGTGGATGATTTACTAGCTAAATCCTTCACTAGAGCAGAACACCTCAGCATCTTAACAAAGATTTTTGATCGATTGGAAAAATTTCAAGTTAGGCTCAACCTTAAGAAGTGTGTCTTTAGGGTTACATCAGGCAAGTTACTAGGCTTCATAGTCTTAGCTAAAGGTATTGAAGTAGATCCAGCAAAGGTACAAGCCATTATGAAAATGCCACCACCAAAGAATATCAGTCAACTCCGCTCTCTACAAGGATGACTTCAATCAATCAAGTGATTCATCGCTCAACTAGCTGATAAAAGTTTTCCATTCAATCACTTGCTACATAAGAATGTACCTTTCAGATGGGAAGCTAAGTTCAGAATCTTTTTATCAAATCAAACAGTATCTGATGAACCCACCAGTTCTAGTACCACCAATAGTGGGAAAGCCACTCATTTTATACATTTCAACAACAGATATATCACTGGGGGCACTATTGGCACAAGAAGATCAACAAGGAAAGGAACAAGCCATATACTACATCAGTAGGACATTGAATGGATATAAACTCAACTATACATTCATTAAGAAGGCTTGTCTAACAATAGTCTTCGCTTCTCAAAAGTCTCAACATTATATGCTAGCACACACAATAAAGCTAGTGGCAAAAATTGATCCTCTCAAATATCTATTCAGTAAGGAAGCTCTTACAGGCCGATTGGCTAAATGGGTAATGATTCTTAGTGAATTTGATATCCAATACATAGAATGAAGAGCTATCAAAGGACAAGAAATTGCAGATCAACTAGCTAAAGCACCGCTACCAGGAAAACAAACTATGGAGATTGAATTTCCAGATAGAGATGTTCTTGCTATTTCGACCAAGCAATGGACCCTATACTTTGACGGATCCTACACACAACATGGTTCAGGTGTTGGCATTCTCTTCATCACTCCTGAAGGACACACTATACCAAGATCATATCGGCTTATGTTCCCATGCACAAATAATGTGGTTGGATATGAGGCATTGGTTATAGGCATCAAAATGGCCATAGAATGGAAAATCATGGAGTTAAAGGTCTACAGAGACTCACAACTAGTCATCAATCAAATCAACAATGACTATTAGATAAAAGATGACAAGCTACTACCCTACAAACAAATGGTGGATGACTTCAAACAATATTTTGTACACATCACCTTTGAGCAAATACCAAGATTGAACAACAAAGCAGCCGATTCAATGGCTACTATCACTTCATTACTATAGATTCCAGAGCAGTAGAGTCATTACGAGTTTCTGGTAGAGCAACTGTTCTCCCCAGCCTATGACCACTCTGAATCCCATGTTGTCTATGCCTTGACTGGTACGGATTCTCCTTTGTATGGACCAATATATGATTATCTAAAGAACAATATTCTACCCATTGACCAATCCTAAAACCAAAAGCATAATTTTATCCGACAAGCCACCCGCTATACCCTTACTGTTGATACTTTGTACCATCAAGGTCTAGATGGTACTCTTCTTCGTTGCCTTGATAATAACGAATCTGATTTCGCTTTACATGATCTTCACAAAGGTATCTGTGGTACACATTCAAGTGGGACTACTCTTGCTAAAAAGCTTATAAGAATGGGATATTATTGGCTGACCATGGAAAAAGATTCTTATCATTTCACAAAAAAGTGCCCTAAATGCCAGATCCATGGCAATCTGATACATGCTCCAGCATAGGAACTTCAACCATTTACAATATCTTGGCCCTTTTGTCAGTGGGGACTTGACTTGGTTGGAAAAATTAATCCTTCATCTTCACATGGACACAAGTTCATTATAACTACAACATAATACTTTATCAAGTGGATAGAAGCAGTCCCCATGACCACAATGACTGGAAAACAAATTGCCTCTTTTATCCTAAATTATCTGATCTGCAGATATGGTATTCCAAGCTCCATCATCACTGATAATGGATGACCATTCAAAAACCAAGATGTCCAAGAACTATGTGAACAATTCAAAATACAACATCAGTTCTCTACACCATACTACCCCTAGGGGAATGGTCAGGCAAAAGCATCCAACAAGACAATACTAAAAATACTAAAGAAAATAGTGAATGATGAAAGAAAAGATTGGCATGTACAACTCAATCTAGCACTTTGGGCATACAAAACTAGCATCCTCATGCCTACAGGAGAACCACCTTTCTGATTGGTCTATGGATCAGAAGCTATTTTACCCCTAGAGATAGAAATTCCATCTCTCAGAGTCTCTCTAAAAAGCTTAATCCCAAATGAAGAGTATCGAGTCAACCAACTACAAGAACTGGAACTATTAGATGAAAGATGTCAGCATGCTTACAGTCATCTCAAAGAATATCAGCAATGCATGTGCAGAAGCTACAATCACAAGGTCATTCCTCAAAATTTCAAAGTTGTTGACCTAGTTGTCAAAGAAAATCCAAGAAATCAGCAAGATCGAGAAAAGAAAGGGAAATTTGAACCTAATTGGTTAGGTTCCTATGTCATCATATCAGTCTATGGATCAGGTGCTTATCAGCTAACAACTTCAGAAGGAGATATGCTCAACAAACCAACTAACAACATTCATCTGAAGAAATACTACACTTGAGTAGTCTAATGCATGGAAAAAGTCAAAAAATCAAAAAAATCAAAAAATCAAGAAAAAGCAAATAAAAAGGTACAATAAAAGCAACTGGTGAAAACCTAGTAACAGGCGCTATTGTGAAACGACAGCTCCTTTATCTAAATCCAAATCCTTATCTCCGTAATAAAACACTATCGGCCATCGCCTGACACTTACCAAATATCCATTCAGGACATACTTAGCATAGTCACTATCCTGATTTATCCATCTATCCTTTCACCACACTTTACCATGGCTTGGTAATCACTGTACATACCCGCATCGAGAGGTACACTTAGCTAGAGACAATAAACATCAAAACTTACAAACATGTTCAAACCGTCAAGACTCTTTGCAAAACTCAGAGCATCATGTCCAACAAAGTAAAAACTTACACAAACCCAAATCAAAACATCAATCGATAACAGATTCACAAGAGAAATATGATGGTTGATTTTCTGAAGTACCAACTATTGGATTTTGCATAAAGTCTTCACTATTTTTGCATTTAACTTTTTGAACTATTGGATTCTCTAAATTTTCTCACCAATGCTTCCAAGCTAGAGAACATCGAGAAACTCCAATATTTTTTTAGTCTTCTGTCTGTGAGGAGATCATTTGTATTGTGTAGATACTTGTCTCGAGACGTGATTCAACGAATATCACTAAAGACATGATTCCACTTTATGCATACAAATGGTTTAATCTTGTTTGTTAATACGCAATCCGCACTCTGGTCGTCCTGGTTCAATTATACCCTGATGCTTGTGCTATCTTACAAAATCAAACATCATGTAAATTTTTCTCAGGTTATCATGGTTTAATTATACCATTATGCTTGTATAAATTTTCAACATATCCAAAAATCAATCCATGCTCAATGATGATACATATATCGAAAGAAAATAACATGTGGTTATATCGGATGACAAATGTAGAATGAGGGTGCTCCAAAAAAACAATTAGTTGCATATCATTTTACAATTAGCTGCATATCATTTTACAATTAGTTGCATACCATTTTACATTTAGTTACATATCATATCATTCATCTCATTTTCAAGATACATCTCATAACATCATGCATTTTACTTCATCATATCATCTATCTAAGCATTGCATCATCATAGAATAAAGTAAAAGCATGTAGAAAATACATTCGTAACACATCACATAATCAAAGAAAATGGTGTCATATATATATAAAAAATGATCAAAATGTACAAAACATGTCATGTCTCAGCCAAATACAATGATCAAAAATACAATAGAGACAACGTCTCTCAAGTATGACTATCTCCTGAAGGAGACGATCTTGCCACAGAAGTCCCAACCCCTGGATCTCCAGGTGGATCATGTCTCAGTGGCCTTGTCATGCCTCTACTCTCTGACCGCGATCCAGTCTCTCGAGATTGACTCGATCTCAACTACATAAAACTCTGCACTTGATGCTCTCTAGGCACCATAGCCTCATAATGTCGACGGTAGTACTCCACCTCCTCGGCTCTCAAAGCTAGCTCTCTCAAGGTGTCCCTCATCGGACCACCTGTTGCAGCTCTCTGCATAGTCACTGCGAGCTCCTTTGCTCGACCCCACCACTCTATCTCGGTGTTGCGCTCTGTGGTTAGCTGTGTAATCTAACACTGATGTGCTAATAGCTGTGCTTGCAGCTGCTGTACTATCACCTATAGGGTCCTAATCTGGGCATCCTCCACATGAGTCAAAATCCAGACCCATAGGGGCACCTGTGAAGGGGTACCCCTAGTCCCTCTACCTATCCTCGGTGCTGGTGGAGGTAGCACATCAATCCTCTTCCTCTAGGCTAGCCATCTCACCTCATCAATCCCTCCCACTGTTGCTATCACCTCTCCTACCATCCCCTCACCCTTTGCTCCAATAGCCAAACCTCCTCTACCTCTATCCATCACAGCTCGTTGAATTGCTCTCTCCACTCCTCTATCACCCCTATCTCTACCTCTATCTCGTCTCCTACCATCCCGTCACCCCCAGCTCCAATAGCCAAACTTCCTCTACCTCTATCCATCACAGCTCGTCGAACTTCTCTATCCACTCCTCTATCACCCCTATCTCTACCTCTATCTCCTCTCCTACCCCGACCTCCACCACCTCCTCCCTCATCCCCATCTCCCCCTCCCTCATCCTCATCATCATCAAAAGTGGTCCGCATCTCTGCTGGATCTGATATCCTCACCACGGCATGAGCTACAAACAATCTGGCAAACTCATCCATCATCCCAGCATCCAAAATCTCTGGGGTATAATCTCATATCTGGCCCACTAGCTGCACAAACTCCTCTATGGTTGCTGCACTGTCAATAGTCGGACCCCAATCTGGTATGTCCTGCCTCTGGCGTGCATACAAATAGGTCCCCTATGGTATCCCTTGCTACCGACCAAATTGCTACAAAACTCTCATAACCAAAAATCTCTCAATCACAAAAGGGGTCCACCCTATAAAAAATCGGGTCATAAAGACATATGGCATCTCCAACCCATCCTCAGCCCAAATCTCACAACCTGTATACGGTCGCCATATGACCATATCAATATCATCCAATACCCTCCTCCAATGCTCCAGCTTGCCTAGCTTTCGCTAGACAACTAACCCCCTGTATCCATATGCATAGGCACGTCCAACCGGCCTATCTCTGTCCACCAGTGGCCTAGCTACAGGAATGTGCTCCTAGCACCACACCTATAGAAGTGTAATGCCAGTTGACAAACTATCGTAACCCAGGTATACTACCTCGTGCAAGTCCCTGTACAAATGGGCTAGCATAGCCGATCCCCATGCGAACCTGCGGCCCTGTGTCACCATCTCCTCCAGGACCAATCCCCATCCCACAGATAGTCCCTTCGACCTACAGTCGGGACATAGGAAACCACCTACAAACCCTACCAGTACTGATGGAAGAGGCGCATAGTCCAAATCCAGAAACTCCTACCATGGAATCTCATATCCACACACTATATCATCATGAAAAATTCGATGAAGTGCCTTTGTCCCGCCCTCCTCTATCTGCTCATAAGGTAGTAGTTCCCCTACTACAGGTATGCACAGGATCTGGTAACAATCCTCTAGGGTCACTGTCATCTCCCCTGTGGCAAAATGGAAGGTGTTTGTATCACTGTGTCATCTCTCTGCAAGCGCTGTAAGTAAACCTTGGTTCATAGTAAACTGAGGCATATCCAATAGGGAAGACATTCCACATCTCTCAATAATGTCTAGATCAACCTGTGCCAACCATGGTATCAATGCCCATGGTCTCAAGAACCGCTCACGTGACTGAACCACTCCCAGTCTCTCCTGTCAAATAGCGAAACAAGTCCAATATCAATTTCTTCATCAAAACATAGATGTCAAAATCAAAATCACATCATATCTATCCATATCAACTTGTAACACAACTCAAGTTTTCAAAAACCATACTTGTAACACAACTCAAGTCCCCATATCACATCAACTTGTAAAACAACTCAACTTTCCAACCCATATCAACTTGTAAAACAACTCAAGTTCCACAATCATATCAGTCTGTAACACAAATTAGGCTCCACATATATTAACTTGAAACAATGCAAATCAAATCAAGTTTATACCAAATCCACATCAATATATATGAATAACTTGAAAAATCGCAAATCAAACCAAGTTATATCGGCACTTATTTTGAACAAACTATCAAAACCATGACAGCAAACACAGAAATAAAACATTTTACACCTATCCCAGCAAAACTGACCTTATCCTATCAATTTTCCTCACTCACAAAATCATCTTTTCTCACAAAACCGACCACATGCGCTAACTAAATTTGGCTACACGCTAGATTGACTCGATGCGCTAACCTATTTTCTCCACGTGCTATCCTATCTAACCTACGCGCTAGATTAACTCTATGCGCTACCTATTTCTTCAAATGTGGCATCTAAGCTACCCTAAGTGCTAAACCTATTCCATGCGCTAGCCTATCCTGCGGCTGCGCTACCTATCTAACCCTATGCGCTAGGTCTAACCTACGCACTACTTACCCCTACCCATGCGACTCTTTGTCTACCCAATGCACTAGGTTTACCTGATGCACTACCTATTTCACTTTCTATGCTACCCTATGTCCCTAATGCACTAATGTGCATTTATGCGCTAACCTAGCAAACCTAAGCGCTAACTTAGCAAACCTATGTGCTACCCTATGTTTTTGGACGCAACCTAAAATTTACAACCTTATGTGCTATGAAATTTTTTCGTATGGACTGACCGATGACCTAGATGCGCTAAAACGTGAAACCCGTGTGAAAAATACCAAAAAGGTACCAAAAATGACAAAATAAAAAATCAAAAAGGAGTAAAAAAGGTTGACTTACTGGTGGTCCATATGCGATAGGCCTCCGATACCTCCGAACGCACTCGAATCGATGCGTAGCATATGGAATAGGCATTTTGTCTTCTCTCCAAAAGTCTCTTTCTCTAAAGTCAACAAACACAAATGAGACAAAACCATGCACTTTTCCCCTTTTATAGGGTGAAATAAAATTAGGGTTAGGAGATTGAGCATGTAATTTGCTCATGGTCTTCCTAGTACCCTCGCACAGATCAATTATTGGAAGATGAATCAATTTAAGCATTCCACATAGCCAAAATTTTGCAAAGCAAACACAATTATCAAATCACATCAAATTTTTTATTCATCTCTCGAGGGGGCATTATCAACATCAATTATCAAAACTGGGGCATGGCATATCTCAAAACGACATAAATTTTTTATTTGATCATAAATCACGATAACACATCATTTTCTTTGAATTAACATGTGCACACACATCACTTCAAAGAGGGGCAAAATGTAGATGTATAAAAATGACCATATTCTTAAATGAATATTTTATGTTCATTTCTCTATTTAATTAAATCCAATTTAATTAAATCACCCACATTCTTCTATTTAAATTAAGTAAATTACTCAATTTATTTAAATTAAATTCACTAAGCCTCTATTGACATTTAATGAATAAATCATTTTATTCAATTAAATCCCTTCTATCCATTTTTAATTAAATTCAAATTTAATTAAATAGTTTATCCTAAATTGAATAAATCTAATTTATTTGATTTCCCCAAATTACAACCAAATTGAATAAAATGGTTTTATTCAATTAAATCCTATTATCCCTTCATCCACTTGCAAAATCCTACATCTCCCACTTGCTTCCTAAACCCTATTCCTAATCCCTTCTAGACTCTTCTAATCACTTCTAAATTAACGTAACCCATTTCCTAATCTTTGTCACATCCCTAAGCAAGGGGAAGTCACTTCTCAAACCCTCAAAGTCTTTGAAAACCCTTAAAGACTTCAACCACTTAACTTTGAAAGTCTCCCAAACCATTAATGGTTAATTCAACCCTCTAGCATGATTAAAGAATTTCCCTAAACTCAACCTCCATGTAACCCAAGGGTCTCATCAAGCATTTATTGCTTTGACCATGGTTATCCTTAATCTTTTGTGCAAGAGTTTATCCTTTGGATAAAACCTTTATCTATTGGATAACCCTAGCCTAAGCTTAACCTAACCTTAACCCTTACCCCTAAGGTAACCATGAGGTCTTTTCAAGCATTTAATGCTTCTTACATCTCTCAACCAACCCTATGTTGCCAATTGTCACCATTTTATTGGTGACAATTGCAAACATGGATTCCCAACTTTCAAACTCAACCCTTGATTAAATCTTTCAATCATGGCCATCCATTGCCCTATTTTTTCTATAAATAGAGCTCTCATTCCTCCATTTTTCATCATCCAAGTCTTTAGCATCACACTTATACTCAAATCTATGCAAGCTTAAATATCTCATTTTATGTTCATCATTTAGCCTCTCTTTTAAATAGGAATTAATCTAAATATGCATGTTTAGAGTATTTTCCTTATCATTTATCTTAATCATAGACTAATATAGCATGCTAGGATAGTCTTGGTACTGATCTTGTCATTTTATAAACTAGTTTATTGCATTTATAGGATCATGTATAACTTAGGATGCATTTCATCTTAAAATCAACCAAAGCATCCCTTGTTCTTAAATTTGTCATCCCTAAACCACTTTTCTCAGTGATTTGAGAGTAGAGAAATTGGTTTGAGGGACCTTGTGAGATAGAGAACCATGGAACTAACCTTGGGAAGCTAAGCCATACTTTATGACTCTATAGCTTGCACCAAGAAGTCCTGTGGGTGTGTGAGCAAGGCTCCTTAGGCTTCATTTTCCACATTTTAAGTTCTATCGACCCACTTTTCCTGCATACATTTCTATCGCCCACCATGGGGCTCGACCCCATTTATCAAATCGATTTTTGAATTTAACCACTTTTGCAGGTCCGCGAGAAACAAGAATCAGCGCATGGGAAACATTCCCTAGCGCATCCCACTTATTGATCAGCGTGTTGGGTCCATCTTGTAGCATGTAAAGTCTTTACCTTAACGCATCATCCTACTAATATTTTCTTGTAGGTCTCGGTGTGGGAGGAAAACAGAGTAGCGCATCCGAAAACCTTCCTAACGCATCCTAAAAATAGTATAGCGCATCTCTGTCATCTTTTAGAGCATCACTTTTATATTGTAGCACGTACAGTTTGTTCTGTAGCGCATCATAGATAGACAAAGACAAGAAAAATAAAATCTGTAACCGAGAATAAAATTAGACTTGTTGAAGTCCACCAGTTATCTAACATTTTTTGCTTGTTATTTGGCAGGATTTTAACGATTTTATTGCAGATAGGAGCTTAGTTTTAATACTATTAAGATAGTTAGAGTTTTTACTAACTTCTTTAAGTTAGTTTAAAATTTGAACTTCTTTTTCTTAAAATTGAACTCATATTTCATTTGGGTACCTAAAACGAATCACAAATTAAAATATTTTCTTGCTTTTCTAAGAAGAAAATCCTTAATTTAGGCTTTTAAAAAGAACTAGCCAAATTTTTATTTTGCAAAGGGCTTAAAAAGAATGTCACCATCCTTTGGTGCCTAAAAGGATCCATTTTTAAAATTTGGGCAAAGTAAAGAATCACACTAAGTCACAAAAGTCGATTACAATCAAAGAGGGAAGTTCTTCCCCTTTTGATCACTTTATTTTGTTGACCACACATCGCTTTTGTTTTGTTGACCAAGATCAAAATTTTGCTTTGTTGACCTTTTCTTTTCAATAAACTAGAAAATCTTTGCTTTCAAGGAAATAAAAAGACCACCATGTTTTCATGGAGCAACATCTCCATATAGATCTTAGAAATCACTGATTGGAAAGATAAAAAGAACAACTTTGTTTACCTTGTCTCAAAAGTAGAAGGTATATGCTCTCCTCTTAATTGGGTGATCAAAAAACCAGACTACTCTTATGCTTTCAGTATTTCAAGTAAATAGAACCCTTTAGTAGGCTTGCCTTCCCGAGGGGTTGAAATCAACTCTTAAAGCCATTTATGGCCGGTGTGAAGGGAACGACCTAAGTGGGAAATGACTTTGATGCTAAGTGTTCCAACCCACTATAATCAAAAGTCGAAAGTGACGAAAGTCCTTTTGAACGGTTGCACGCAGCGATTAGTCTTCCCCCTATATCCTCAAGATATGGAAAGCCTTTGTTCTAAAGGTTGGGAAGCCTCCTGTGGGAGTTTATCATTAACGGCCGAACAAGAAGCCTGATTACGAAACTTAAAAATAGAAACCTTGAGCTGAGTCAGTAACCAGACATTTGTAATATCATAGTGCAAGGGTGGGGAAGAATCCGCCTCGAAGATCGCTCACCATATATCTCCCAAGATAACTACTCTATTGTGAAGAAAAATTCACTTTGAATTAATTTTTGGCAAAAGGCAAAAAAATGGGTGCCTTCTAGGGGGTGACACGACTGTTTGAGCTGACACAGTATCGAGACTAGTGGGCTATGGTATTACTTATGACCTTTGAATAAAGAGTCTTTTTGAAAGTGTATTCATTGTAGCCAAACCTGTTAAAACATTGGGGATTTGAACACATCCTCACAAAATATACACTTACTGTTTAGATTAGGCAAAAATGGTTATGTATTTTGGGTTGTGTTTGCATTTGTTACTTCAAAAAATCATCCATCAAACATTGAAAACCTAAGGCAAAACACCAAAATCACATAAAATAGTCAAACCTTCACTTTAGCACGTCCAGTTTTAACAGTAGCGCTTTACCAAAATTTAGAAAGGACACTAAAAAGTTAGCACATCCGGAAAACAATGTAGCGTGTCAAAGCATCAGCTTAGCATGTAGGAGTCAACCTCTAGTGCATCCGGTTTATCAGGTAGCGCGTGGGAGGCCCATACTAGCACATGATCTTTTAAGCAAAAATAGAAAACAAATTTTAACATTCTCAACCAGTTAGTGCATAACCAGGGGTAGCCTAGCGCATGGGGTCTTTTCCCTAGCACATCAAGAAATTTTTGTAGCGCATTCGGTCTCTATTTTAGTATGTGATCAAACCCAGAAAAATAGGGGGCAAAGCAGTGGAAAATTTTGAAAATTTAGAAAGCATTTTTGAGAGCATCCTTTCATCAGCTTCATCTTCATGAAACCAGAGTTTCAAAAAATAGAGCTTTAAAAACTATTTCTTGAGCAAAATTTGTGTCAAAACAAAAGCTATCTAGAATCCAAAACTGATCGCATGATAAACATATCTATCGTATCAAAATCGAGAAACATCATCGCAAGTGACGAATAGGTCCTTTATTATCTCACAGATTATATCTCAAAAACACTTGTTCAAAATCTTAGGTTGTCAAATCAAGTTTCCATATCGAGAGACTTTATCCATATCATTTGACATGGTTTATCATGAGGGGGCATCTAAACCTTCACTTTGATAAAGTAAAACTTGAGTTTTCAAACCAAGATCAAATAAAACCAAAACAATTCAAAGGAAACCATTGAATCACTTATGCATGACTAATCCTTATATTCTAAGAAGAAAGAATATTTATCGTAACACCACGTTGAAGAAACAACAACCAAGTTTTTTCAAATTTGTCAAAAGAAATAAATTTTTATACATCAATCGTCAACTCTTCAAATCTCATTGAACATTCCTTCATCACGTCAAACTTTATATCCAGAACAAATCCAACAAATTTGACAAAGAGCCTTTGAAGACTAGGGCATATTGTCAAAAATCTGCATTCAGTCAAATCATAAACCGTGGAGGAAAGATTAATCTAACATTCTTTCCCGACGAGTGCATCACTTACAACACACCCCAATTTTAACCACCAACCCTGGAGCAACATATCGAAGAGGATTTTGTCCCCTTTGTCATAGAAAGTTTCTACTAAAATGCCTGCCACTCACTCTCAAAAAAACAAACAAAGCAAGGCACAAGCAAAATCTAGTATGAATCGGAGGTTATCAAATCCTTTTGAAGGTCCGCATCTAGAGGATACTGAAATTTCTGAAGAGCTTCTTCAGGAATGCCAAGAAAGTGCTTTGTTCCAAAAACTTGTGGAAAGACTCATGGAAAATGACAAGGAAAAATACTTGCTCATGCTCACAAGCAAAGGGGTTAAACTCCTTGAAGACTTTGGCACAAACATGTTTATAATGAGATCTCAACATTACAAATATCAAGAACAACAATGAGAAGGGGAAGCACGTGACCTTGAACAAGATATTCCTAAACAAAACATACTGGAACAACATACACCAAGGCAAAACATCCCTGAGCAACACATCCCCGAGCAAAACATACTGTTCCATACACCATTTCAACCCAGGATTAATGCAAGGGAAGAACTCTTCCCTCAGTAAAATAATGTGCCTTTGGTTGCCCTTACTCAACAAATGCAAATGTTACAAAGACAAATGCAAGACATGCAACAAGGGACAACTGTATGGTATTCACTAAATGAAATTTGTCCTTATCCATTTGACAGAAGATTGGACATGATCCCTTTTCCTCTGAATTTAGACGTACCTAAATTTGACAAGTACGATGGGAAAAGCAATCCCCGTGATCACGTTAAAGAATTGTGTACCATGAGCCTTGAATTTGCTCATGATGACACCTATTTGATGAGGTTATTCCCAAGAAGTTTGGGAGGACAAACAATGAAATGGTTATCCAAGATCACACCTCCTATCAGATCATTTGATGAACTAGTCAACAAATTCATCACTTAGTATTCCTATAACATTCAACATGCTATAACCATGCTAGACATCTGTAACACCAAATAGAAAAATAATGAAACGTTCATGGTATTCCTTCAACGTTGGCGACATATGGTTTCACGATATCCTCGAGATATTCCTAAAAAAGAGAAAATGGAAATTTTCATCGACAACTTGAATGGTGAGATGCGTTATAGGCTCAAACTCCAATGCATACCTTCTTTCGCTAAACTAATTGAAAACAACATTCAAGTAGAAGAAGCATGTGTCAAGAAAGGAACGATCAAATTCTTCAAAGAAGGCATAGGTTCATCAAACTACAATAACCAAAACAGCAACTTAGACAAATCTAGATTCTGGACTCGAAACAAAAACAATGGAAACGAAGGCGGCAATGAATCACATGATCCAAAATCTAAATAGCCAGTGCTCGCATTATCAGGAAATCCTCAAGCTACAAAGAATCCTAAAGGTGCTAACCCAGACGCTAACACATACGCACCGAATACCAATCAAGGTCAACCCAACACAAACAACACCAACGATACTCAAAACAAAACCACAAATCGAGGACCTAATAACAATTCATGAGACAACACCAACAATTTCCAAAAATGTGTCTTCAGACCACAGGGACAATCACTGGAGTCAGCATTCAGAGAACTCCTGGCAAACAAGATTATCTCATTACCCACAATCAGCAACTATGAACCACAAATCAAACCACCTTGGTGGAATGACTCACACTTTTGTGATTTTCATCGCAACAAAGGTCATCGAACGAACGATTGCATGAGATTGAAAAATATTATTCAAGACATGATTGATAGAGGTGATTTAACGGTGGATGGTCTCAAAACAAATGGTAACCATGGAGTCTTTAAAAATCCTCTTCCAAACTACAACAAAGATGGAGCTTCAACCTTGAACAACACATGTGGGGATCATATCAATCACATCTACAATAACACCATCAATCACATATTAGCTGAAGACAATCATGTAAATGTCATCACAATCCGAGACCAGCATAATCATGAATCTGTCAATGTAACAACTAGAGCTCATAAATATGTCTTGATGGATTTTCACTGACAAATGATAAAGATATAGTTTGCAGGTTAAGGAAAGCTTTATATGGATTGAAACAAGCTCCTAGAGCTTGGTATGCAAGGTTGGATAAATATCTTTTGAAGCTTGGTTTTACTAAAGGCAGTGCTAACAATAATTTATATTATAAATTACTGATGATGATATTTTGATTATTGAAGTATTTGTTGATGATATCATTTTTGGAGGAGAAGACAAATTGTGCATGGAATTCACTAATAATATGAAGAATGAATTTGAAATGTCCATGATTGGTGAGATGAGATTTTTCTTAGGTTTGTAGATTACTCAAATTGACAAAGGCATTTTTATCTATCAAACTAAGTATCTAAGGAAATTGTTGAAGAAGTTTGGTATGGATAATTCCAAACTGGTAAGTACTCCTATGGTGACAAGTGAGAAATTATCTATCAAAGATACATCTGCACTGGTAAATTCGACAAGGTATAAATCTATGATTGGTGGCTTGTTATATCTAACTCAGACTAGACTAGATATTATGAATGTAGTAAGTATTGTTTCAAGATATCAAAGTAATCCTAAATAAAATCATGAATGTGTAGTAAAGAGAATATTCTGGTATTTGCAACAGAATATGGCTTATGGTATACTAGAGATGATGACTTCACTTTATGTGCATATACGGATTCAAATTGGGCAGGAGATACTGATGATACGAAGAGAACATCTGGTGGAGCTTTATTTCTTGGAAATAAATTGGTTTCATTGATCAGTAAAAAATAGTCATGCATTGCTTTATCTACTACAGAAGCTAAATATGTTGCAGCAGAAATTAATTACACTCAAGTCTTGTGGATGAAGAAAATGTTGAAGGATATAAAGGTAAATTGTAGTGAACCGGTAGTTATCTACTGTGATAACTTTGCAGCTATTGACATGTCTAAGAATCCGGTATTTCACTCTAAGACTAAACACATGTCAATAAAATACAACTTTCTGAAGGACAAGGTGGAAGAAAAGGAAGTCAAATTGGTTTATGTGAACACTAAAGATTATATTGTAGATGTATTTACTAAACTATTGCCTAAGGAATCATTTGAGTATTTAAGAGATAGGTTAGGGGTATCTACCCATCCACCAGAGACTTTCTTGATTCAGTTTGGCATTAGTTCGACATACATTATCAGAGATACTATTCATTCCAGCACTGATGAGTGGTGCTACTACTCAGGAGGAGTAGTCATCTTTGAGATTCAGAGGCTTATATTCTTTCTTTGATATATTTTTTATCATATTTTTGGCATTGATGTCAAAGGGGGAGAGATAGTGATGTGAAAAATAAATTCATAACTTTATAGAGATATTATTCACAGGGGGGGAGTTATTGATATTCAGGAGATTGTTGGTTGTCTTCCACAAGGGGAGACTTGTTTGGCATTTTTTTGGTACTTAAATGTTTTTCACATCTAGTGTTGCCATCAATCCCAAAGGGGGAGATTGTTGATTATGTGTTGCATTGATGTCTTCTCATTGATATCAACACTAGATATTTTGTTGGTTACCGACAGATAGGTTTTGGTTACTAGTAGAAGATCTTGTATTACCAATATGGGTTTAAGGTTTAACTGGCAGAGCTTTCACTGAGAAACCTTGACAAAATGCTAAGTGGTGTTGGTGCGGCTTCTAGATGGAATTCAGGATGCAGAAGATGATCTTTCATTCTGCCTCGATTGATTAGAGATATTGCTTTGGCATGGTGGACCCAGATTAGCTCTATTACCTATCTAGGTTATGGATCGAT
The DNA here is from genome assembly GCF_030272615.1 of Cryptomeria japonica. NCBI lineage: Eukaryota > Viridiplantae > Streptophyta > Pinopsida > Cupressales > Cupressaceae > Cryptomeria > Cryptomeria japonica. The sequence continues at coordinate 708,381,634 of NC_081411.1, read as the reverse complement.
ATCATGTTAACATGTTCTCTACACGTTACCGGGATGTTTTATGGATTGGTTATTGTTGTTTTGGTCTAAAGCCAACTTAGCATATCATTGTATTATGAATGTATGTAATGATCTTATTGTAATATCTTTTAGGTGGCCAACCTGATTGGTTTAGGCCTTGGGGTTTGTATAAATTAATGTAATATCTCATTGTAGATCATATGCGAAAAATATTTGGTTGATCATAGGTGATCAAATTGGGTTTAAGTAAGAGGTCAAAGGCCTTCAGTATTGAGCTTAATTAGGATTGTAATCAGGCATGGTAGATGCTATCTCTGGTAGTTCATTCTTCTGGATTGTTGTCCAATTATTTTGAGGTGGTTATAACCTCTCTATAGTCAGTGAGACTCTTGTAATGAGAAGTACGCTCTAGGCAGTGTGCCTTCCTGCATGTGCAAGCACCTTATTGTATCACATACTTTCTGTAGAAGTATCATCTAACTATGGATAGGCTTCCCATCATAGTTTTTCCCTTTACCGAGTTTTCCACATACAAATCATGGTGTTATGTGGTATGGCTGCATTGTGTTGATTCTCTATTTCATTCTTAAGTTTTATTGCTTACTGGTATCTATTTCTTTTATTCTGGTATTTAATGTTTATGTTCTCTGATTGAAGGTTATAAGTGGTTTGATTAATATAATATGTTAACAACTGCTTCACCCCCCCCCTCTCAGTTGTTCATCGGTTATCCTAACAGAGGCTACAATAAATCAGCCTATAACTAGTATGATCAAAAGCAGAAGGCTGACACATCGTACCGGTATGTAAATCATAAAGGCAAGCCCAAGGTGGATAGTGAAGGATTCACGAGAATAAATAGCATGAGAGGAAGACATCTGGTGAGACTAAGGTTTGCTGGTCCAAAGCAACAAGATTGGTATTTACTCAATTTCCATGGTTATTGCAACTAAGTAGCTGAAGTAGAACCAGTAGTAAGAGTAATAACCGGTAAGGGGGTTTACCAGAGGTTTAACTAGTAGATAATAGAGCTGAGGTCAACTGGTAAGAAGGCATTTGAGATTGATTAAGTGTAGGGTGAGTATCAAAGGAAGACAATAAAGGTAGAGATTGACCAGTAAGGGATCAAAGAGTGAATTGATAACCAGTAGTGAAAGAACCAGTGAAACAGAGAAGAGTTGCAACCGACAAAGAGAAATTAAATAGGTGTTATAAAAATCATTTGTAACAAGGTACTTTCATTGTAATAAGTTGTTATTTCATTGTGTATCACTGAGTTAGAGCACAGTGTAGGGGTTAGTGCTCTTTTGATTTGGTTCCAATAAATCATTAGGGGTTTGTGCTCCTTGGGTTGGTGTCGTAAGCATTGTAACTATTGTTTCATTGTCAGGCTGGATTGGAGCAGTAGACTCTAGCAACATTTCTCACTGAGGTTTTTACCACATTGGGTTTTCCTCGTATATCCAGTGTTATGAGATGCATTCTATGTTTGTTTGATTAATGGTGTCTTCGTTGCTTTACCGATTGCACAGACATAGTTGGTAATTATTTGAAATCACTGATTCATCCCCCCTCTCAGTGACATATTGTGTTCTACAATTGGTATCAGAGCGTTAGGTTCCCGGTTGGTTAAAGCTTTGTCTAGCTTGGGTAGATTCTGGTCTAAGAACACAATGACAAGAAATGACTACTCCTCCTCCAAAGCTCCCATGTTTGATGAAACCAACTATGCCTTTTAGGGTAGAAAAATGGAAACCTATATGTCCTTTCTAGGATTTGATGTTTGGATGTCTATAAAGAATGGGTATATTGTCCCTAGTGTTCCTCCCACAAGCCCAGATTCTAAGGAGTATAAGAACAATGTAAAGGCTAAACATGCTATTCTCAATGCGATGTCAGATAATGAGTTTGTTAAAGTAACGCACTGCTCATCCACCAAAAAGACCTGGGATAAACTATAGAGATTATTTGATGGAGATGTCAAGGATAAGTAGGCCAAGCTGCAAACACTAATAGGTCAACTTGAAGGCTTGAAGATAAAAGATGAAGAAAAGATTGCAGACTACCTTCACAGATTTGATGAAACTGTGAATACCATCAGAGTAATTGGAGAGGAAATTGTTGATGAAGTTATTGTTAAAAAGGTGCTCAGATCACTCACATCTAAGTATGATACTAAGGTCTCTGCTATAGAGGAAGCCAAGGATCTGAAAAGCTTCTCAATGGATGATTTATTTGGCTCACTAACTTCTTATGAGATGAGGACAACCGGTGAAGGAATTTCCAATAAAGAAGCTACTTTCATCTCCACCAAAAAGGCTAAGTAAGTAAGTGCTCATAGAAAATCTAGTGGAGACTCCGATACTGAAGCTGCAAGCTTTGTAAGAAATCGTAAAAGAGGATCCGGTAAGTATAAAGTAAAACTGCCCATCAAATGTTTTAATTGTGGTAAAATAAGACACTTTGCTAGAAAATGTCCCTATGGTGAAACCGGTGTAGATGAGAAAAGAATATGTGGCAGGTCTTCCGGTAAAAATAAAGAGAAGAAGGTCTATAGGCAAGAAAGAAGAAGCTACTAGAAGAAGAATAGTTTATATACCTTTGAAGATGATTTCACAGATGAAGAAAGTGCATCAGAAGCTGATTGCCATGAGGATGAATGAGAAGTTAATCTCTTTATGGCACTAGATGAACCAGTTGATGAAGAAGATGAAGACAAAGAAATTGAAGCTAGAGTGGATAGAGAAGGTGAGCTCATAAGTGCACTTGAGGAGTTGAAGAAAATCAGAAGACAACTCAATAAAGTTAAGCATGCTATTGCAAAGAAACAAGAACAACTGGAGGAAGCTCTGGAGGAATCCAAGAAGACAATTTATGATCTACAACTCCACTTTGAAGAAGCTAAGAGGATATGTGAAGTTATATCCCTTGACTTGATAAAAAAAAGAAAAGGAGTAGAGGAAGATGGAAGACAAGATTGTAAGGCTCAGAAAGGAGCTAGAAGAGAGAAAGGGTGAATTGAAGATGAGGAGAAAGTATGAGGGCAGAACTAAATTTTTAGATAAGATGTTGAGCAAACAGAAGCATTCAAAAGACACTGGTGATTTAGGATTTGAAGAAGGATAATGTTCAAATAGCTAGGGCACATCTGGTAAGGAGATACAATTGTTTTCCTAAAGTGAAATTAAAGAGAAGCAAATCTTTACAGTTAGTAAAGATACCGACAAGAAGACATATGTTGAGGCTTTTGATTATGTGTTGCATTTATGTTTTTTCATTGATGTCAACACTAGTTGTTTTGGTTGGTTACCATCAGATAGGTTTTAGTTATCGATAGAAGATCTTGTGTTACTAGTATGGGTTTAATGTTTAATTGATAGAGCTTTCATGGAGAAACCTTGATAGAATGCTAAGTGGTGTTGGTGCGGCTTCTAGATGGAATTCAGGATGCAAAAAGTGATCTTTTACCATGTCTCGATTGATTGGAGATATCACTTTGGCATGGTGGACCCAGATTAGGTTTGGTACCTATCTAGGTTATGGACCGGTATCATGTTAACATTTTCTCTGCACGTTAGTGGGATGTTTTATGGATTGGTTATTGTTGTTTTGGTCTAAAGCCGACATGGTATATCATTGTAATATTAATGTATGTAATGATCTTATTGTAAATTTTAGGTGGTCAACCTAATTGGTTTAGGCCTTACGGTTTGTATAAATTGATGTAAGATCTCATTGTAGATCATGAAATGGAATGGGAATGAAATAAATGTGTCATGGTCATGGAATGTAATATCATATGCGAAGAAGATTTGGTGGACCATAGGTGCTCTAATTGGGTTTAAGTAAGAGGTCAAAGGCCTCTAGTATTGAGCTTAACCAGGATTGTAATTAGGCATGGTAGATGCTATCTCCGACAATTTATTCTGGATTATTGTCCAATTATCTTGAGGTGGTTATAACCTCTCTATTGTCAGTGAGACTCTTTTGTAATGAGCAGTATGCTCTAGGCAGTGTGCCTTCCTGCATGTGCAGGCCCCTTATTGTATTACATGCTTTCTAGAAAAGTATTATCTGATCAGGTTTTCCACATACAGATCATGGTGTTATGTGGTATGGTTGCATTGTGTTGATTCTCTATTTCATTCTTAAGTTTTATTGCTTACCAGTATCTATTTCTGCTATTCCGGTATTCAATGTTTATGTGCTCCAGTTAAAGGTTATAAGTGGTTTGATTAATATAATATGTTAACAACTGATTAACCCCCCCACTCTCAGTTGTTCACCAGTTATCCTAACAATTGGTATCAAATCTTTGGTCCTCTTTTGTAGAATCTTAACCACTTGAGGTAGATCCTATTGCAGATAATACTTCAAATCCACCGACAACTATTTACAGAAGAGAAATCCCTAATCTTGATGGAACAAATTATGGGATATGGAAAATCCAAATAGGGACTCATCGTAGATGTCTTGGAAAGGATATTTGGGATATCACTAAGAAAGGATATACACCTTATGATCCAACATCTAGCAATCCTGCTCGTACAGACTTGGACAAGAATATTGAAAATGATTGCAAAGATAGAGAAGCCCTCTTGTGTGCACTTACTGATCAGCAAATCATGAGATTAACTGATAAATCATTCTCAAAGTTTATGTGGTATAAATTCCAAACTCTGAATAAAGGTGATCCTACTATCAAAATTGCTAAACTTGATGGTTACTGTGTAAGGTATGAGAACTTGAAGATGGAAGATAATGAAAGAATTGCTACATTTATAGAAAGAGTAAATGAGATGGTCATGGGAATTTAATGTTGTGGAGGATCTCTGAGTGAAGATGAAATAGTTTCCAAAGTCTTGAGATCCCTTCCACCATCTTACAAGATGAAGGCAACTGCAATTAATGAACTGAGAACAATGGAAAACACTTCAGTTAACATAGACATTCTGATTGGAAAATTTTCTGTTTGTGAGCTTGAAGATTTTGGACCTTTTGGAGCTGCAAAATCTTAAACTTCTTTTCATGCATCATCATCATCATCTATCAGTAAAAGTGATTGGAAAACCTTACATGAAAAAGAATTGGAAGATATGAGGAAAGAGGATGAATAATTTGAGCAACTTGAAGCCTTATTTGCTAGAAGAGTACCTAAAGGACCGACATGAAGTAAGTATGAAGGAAAAACACCTTTTAAATGTTTTGCATGTACTAAGATTGGTCATTTTGCATCTAGATGTCCTCAAAGGAATGCAAGATTTGAATAAAGAGTTAAGAAATCATTTAAGCCTAATCATAACAGATATAGATTCAAGATAAGTAAACATTGCTACATAGCGGATGAGGAAGGAGTAAGTGATGACTCTGAGGATGAACCAGTAGTTGACTCTACTAGTGGGTCTGACAATAGAAAGGAATGGGTGCTCTATGCTTTAAAAGAAGATGAACCAGAACTGGCTATCATGAATGAAGAAAGGCCCTGGAAGCAAAAGTTGAAGACAAGGATGAATGGGTAATTGATAGTGGATGCTGACATCATATGACTGGAGATAAAAGAATTTTTTTGTCCCTGCAAGAATACAATGGCAGTCAAGTCAGATTTGGAGATGACAAAGCATGTATGATCAGAGCTAGAGGTATTATTGTTAGGAATCCCACATATACTGAGAGGGGGGGTGAATCAGTATCTAACTGGTAAGTAGAATTTCTTGAATTAAAACATGCAGAACATATTATAACAGTGTACCGGTATGCAAGAAATAATGCAATAAACAAAATAAAGAACATCCACATGAAAAGAACACCATAACAAAAGGTTTTAACAAGGAAACCTGGTGTGGGAAAAACCTCGGTGGGATTTGTGACCCACAATATTCACTCACTGGCCAATAAGAGAATATTACTTACAATAGGGGCCTACACATGCAGGAAGGCCAACTACCTAGAGCTCACTGCTCAATGGGAAGTCTCACTGACTTACAATGAGGAGTATAAAAATCCAATATCTTGTACTGCTTTACAATAGCATCTATAATGCCTGATCCAGTACTAGTTACTGCTCTGCTTCTTACATAAACCCTTAGCCTATATTTTGCATAATAGGTCTACCTAATATTTTTCCTTAATGCTTCCTCACTCATTACAAATGTCTACAATGATCTCTTTTATATATAAGAGTCATTTTACAATTTGCCAAGTCGGCTTACAAATTTTTTGCAATAATAAACAAAATATAATATAACAAAATCCTATCGGCCTTTGTGCCAGTATACTTCTTTTCTTTGTGCCGGTGCCGGTGTCCTAAGTGCCGGTGTAGAGTGTGATCTGCTGATGCCGGTATAATGCCTTTGCTGGTGCCATAGGATTGCAAGGTTGCCATCAATGACAAAACCTTCAATCACATACAATGTCTCATTATAGTGTGCATATGCCAACAATCTCCCCCTTTGGCATTGATGGCAACACTCGTGAGAAATTTCAAAAATGTATCCGAAAATGTGAAGTCCAAAAAAAATGTTACCAAAAATGTGTGTGCTCCCCCTTTGGCATATGATTCTTGTGATATTGAATTTTCTTATCCCACTACTCCCCCTTTGGCATCAGTGACAAAGGCTGTCAAGATGTTAGTAGAGTTTGTAGTTTCAACCTTGTAACTGGGTGGTTGCAATTTGAAAGAGATCTCCCAAAATCAAGTTTATACTATCCATAAACTTCTTGCTATCTTTTATTGTTGTTTATGTTCTCTTCACTGTACTGGTGAGATGTTGAAAATGCTCTACCGGTGTTTTCTATCCCTGTATTAGTGCCTCAGATACTTCCTTCCATAGTGATGCTAGATAGTCCAATCTTAGACTTAGTTTTAATCTCAAATATTTTGCCTTATTCACTATTCTTTCTCTCTCTCTTTCCAATTTAAGTAAATCTTCTTCAAAATTTGTTATCTTCTCCTCAAAAATTGATAGTGTATCAAGTGAGTTAACAAAATTATCTGCAAGTTTATTGATCTCATCTTGTACCTTGCTCATCTTTTTGTCTATATCTACAGTCAAAATGTTTGTCTTACAGGTGTCTTTGTACAGAGTTTTGTAATCTTTCAATAAATTACACAATTCTGGTAGAAATGTGTCAAATTTTTTGTTACACTTCTTTATTTGCTCACCAAAGAATTTCTGCTTTTCAATTTCTACTTTATCCTTCAATGACTCTTCCTTTATTTTCTCATTGTTTTATGTGATATATTTACACAATGTATCAAGTTGTCCTAAAGAATATTTATTGTCTATATTACAGTTAGGAGCAATTACCTTCAAAATTGGTATGGTATCATCAATTGCCTTATAGGCTTGTGAGCTACAATCTGTTATCTTTTTGATTGAATCTAATAGTACCTCAGTCACATTAGTTGATTTGTAGCCTGATGATGAACCGACATTTTGAGTACCATCAGTGGAAGTAACCAAGCTTGTATTGACCTCTGGTAGGTTTGTTTGTGTCTGCATTTCTTTAAGCAATGGTTTTTCTATTTCTCCAGTTGTCGGTGGCACTGTTTCCTTATGTTCTTGTTCCTGTTGCTGTTGTTCCTATTCCGGAGCCTTTTGCTCTGTTTGTTGCATTGTCTCAGTCTGAGTATCTACCTTTTTCTCTTTGTCTTCTGCCAGTTTCTCCTATGTGTTTTTAGTTTGCTCTGCTACTGGAGGCTCACTAGCCATGTCAGTCTTATCAACTGTATCTTTGTCTACCACTATGTTGATCTTTTGAGTATCAACATCCACAGTATATAAGACTTCAGGATTAGGATTACCATCCTCTACATCCATACTCTCAGCTACCAGTTGATCTTCTATAGCTATTATTTTTACCAGTGGAGTAATCAAAGGAGGTGGGGGTAAGTTGTCTCTAACCTTGATACTAGGTGGTCCACCAACTTTACCTTTACCCTTGTCTCTATCTTTTTGATAAACTTTTATGGGTTTAGGGTTCTTGTATTCTTCTTGTTTTTCTTTTCCAACCAGGAATATGTCCTATCCATTTTCTGTTTCCTCATTCACCTCATTAACTCTTCCAACCATTAAAGCAATGTGTCGGTGTGAAGTAGAAAATACTGACTGGTTGGCTTGATCAATTAAATCATCAATTTATTTGGGTGAGTTTACCAGATATACAACAAGTAGCTTTTCAATCTTTATTTTCTTGTCCAGTTCTATTACTACTTGTCTTCTTGCTTCCAGTATCTTAAATAGTTCATCAGGAATTTCATTGACTACTTCCATCAAAAACTTCTTATACATGTCCATATGCAATATAACACTATTTTCAACTTGTTCTTTTTCATCAACTGTTAAAGTGTCATATATTTTCTCTATATTTTTCAATTTACCTTCCTCTATAATTTCATTCAACAGTATATCAAGAGGGGCCAAGTCTTTGTTTGTCCTCTTCTTCTTTTTGGGTGTCAGTTTCTTCTTCTTTGGTGTAGCCTTTCTTACCAAAGATCTCACTGCTTGTTGTTTTTGTCTTGTCCTCCTAGGTGAGGGTGTGGTTGCCGGTGATGGATCTCTTTTCCTTACAACTATTTTGAAAGTTTCAGGCATGTCACTCCCCGAAGAAGTACCTACCAGTGATAGGTGAGTTTTAGGTTATGAAGCTGCTAACTCATCCTCTGTTATACCGGTTGTCTTCAACACATCTTCTTTGATGGCCTTTGCTTGTTTGAAACCTTTCCTTACAACTACCTCAACCTTTTTCACTCTTTTCTTTGATTGTATTTGGCTTTCAATAGTTTATGCACTACCAAATATTTCTTCCTTAGGTTCTCTAGGGGCTTCTAGAAGTGCTTTAGCATATGTTTCAATTATATGATCATCTATTTCATATCCCATCTTGGTTACCCAAACTATCCTAGGGATGACTGCTTCCATCTAGATTTCATCCTTCTTGATTACAAAGCATATTTCATCTTTGTATTTGTCGACAATCTTTTGTGATAACCTAATTCTTTTCTTCATTTTGGCCTTTAATGCTTGAAAGAAGTCGTGAATATTGTTTTCCTTGTCTTCTCCCATGTTATTGAATAGTTCTGTTAACTGTTTGCCTACCAGTATATCATATCCAAGTTCTTTGTAGCCTATACTGGGAACCTGTTTGGTTATATGTAGCATCAGACATACTAACATATTTCCAAACCTGAAACTTCCTTTCTTGTCCTTCTTAATCTTTCCAAGGTTGTCAATTAATTCATCCTTTAACCACTCACATATATCAATCTTTGCATTATCTGTGACCATATCATAAGCACTCTTAATGCATAAACTTGAAATTGAATTGAGTCTATTTGCATGAGTAGCTTTATACGTTAATATCATGCTGATAAATCTCACATTAATGTCTATTACATCATTAACTCTTAGGGACCTTTTGTCGAATGTTGCACCAGTTAGATTTGTAACTAGGTCATTGGATACCTTTTTGGTTTTATCTGGCCTTTTACCGATGGTTGGTAGCCCTTTGATAGCTTTCACAACTTCCTTAGTGATTTTGTGGACTGCATCTAACCAGAAAAATTCACCATGTACCCTACTTAAGACTATCCTAATCACATCCTTGGGGAATTCGGGAATGCTAAGGATCTCTATAAATCCTAGGGTTTCAATGATCTTGTGTTCATCTTGTACATTGTCGGTTTTATCACATATCATGGTTTTAAACATGGTTTTAATCTCTTCATCTCTTAGTTCCTCAATGGTGCAATGGATGTACATTTCGGGGTCTTCAGCATAGACAACTCCCTTGGGAATTAGAGAAAAAGCACCTAAGGTATCATCTTTGTTTGCTACCTCAGGAACTAACTGAAATACGGGCCTAGGTCTTTTTATCACTTCGACAATAGTAGGTTTTGCTATATATTCAATTGCAGAGGTGGATGCCATGATAAAATACCTTTTGCTGCCTTTAGGTTGGATGAATGCTTGGAGTGTTCTTGCCTCTTGCTCGAAATGCCTTAGCTCAAAATCTTCGCACTCTTCATAGGTTTGAAATCTTGGTGAAATGGAATGGAGCCAAAACCTCAATTTTATAATGTCTTTTTGCCATCTACCACATTAAATTCATGTCGGTTAAGTATTCACTTAACATTGTCTGTCGGTAAAAAGTAATTTCCAACTTCTTATCTCTAACCAAGGGAATAATAGCACATGTCGTTAGATTGCCAAACCCTCAAGGAAATTTCTTCAATTAGATGAAGAACTTCCAGCCAGTGGAGCATTGCTCTGTCCTATCGGTGAAGCATCACTCTGTCCTACCAGTGAAGCATTGATTTGTTCTACCAGTGGAGGAGTATTCCCAATATTTAGATCAGCTTTTCTAATCCATTGTTTTGAGAATTCTTGCTTAACCTCTTCAACTTTTTCTTTACCTTTCAAGCTAGAACTTTTGTTGTCTATCAGTGATCCTTTACTTCTACAGAATTTTGCAATATGCCCAATCTTGTTACATGCATAACAAGTTACATTATTCTTCTGAATAGCTTTCCCATAACCTATGTCGGTTTGTGTTCTGCATTGATTAGATTAATGTCCAAATTTTCCACAAACATAACATCTCACATTCATTCTGCAATTTTCAGAGTTGTGACCAAATTTGTTGCATTTAGAACATTGACTGGTGGGTGTGTTGATATTCTAATAATTTCTAGATCTACATTCATTTGCTCTATGACCATACTTATTACAATTAAAGCATTTTCCATTGAATTTATAAGCATTAGGTTGTCTTACTGGTTTGCTGTGATCCTGAGTATTTGCAGTACCGGAGCTTTCACCAACTTCAAAGCCAATTCTAGAAGTGTCACCTTTAGGTTATTGATTCTTTAGCAAGGTGCCAAGTTCCTCTGAGCTTTTCTTGAATTTTTCTTTATGTTGATTTGCAATTTCTAGTTCTCTTTCTAAGACTTCTTTTTGTCTCATCAGTTCATTTGAGTCATTCTGAGTATGCATCAGATCTGTCTTCAACATGTCATTTTCATAGCTAAGTCTTGTGTTCTCATTTGCTGCATCACTTAGTCTTCTGGTCAATTCTTCTTCATTCTTCTTCCTATCCTAAATCTCTTTGCAAAATCTCATAGTCATATCCTGCATCTCATTCTTTGTTGTCATGTTCTCTTGTTTCAGCTTTCTTATCATATCATTAAGTGATTCGTTTTCATCATTCTCATTTTGCAATTTTTCACAAAGTTCTCTTCTCTTATTTCTTGCAATAGTAAAATTTTCTTGAAGTGCCTGAATGATTTCCTGAGCTACCCTTAAATCATCTTCTAGTTTGATATTTTTCAATTTCTCTGCATCATAGTCTGAGAGAGCCCCTTCAAGTTGTTTCATCAGATTTTCCATCTTTACCAATGTCAAGATCTTCCTCAAGCTATTAGGCTTCTGAAATTAGAGGACCAGGTTCTGATACCAATTCTACCAAAAAATAGGATTACCAAGGTAGAGGATCGGGGCAAGAAGAACATAGAATCAGAAGATCAATTGACCTAGTTCCTAATGTTTACCATCAAGGGCATGGTTTTTGACATTCTTTTCATGAAGCCTCAACTTCGGTGGGCACTTCTGGAAACAATAAAAAATATTTCAATTAATATTGAAGACATACCTAATGAGGTCATCAAACAAGCATGCGACGATATGGATAGCTCCTTGACCTTTAGCACATCCACCCTCTTTGACACATCCATTCTCTTAATTGATAGGTTCCCCTTTGATATCTTGAACTCATTGACCTTGATACATTCACCACTCCCTGGGGCACTTTTTGTTATCAAGTCATATCCTTTGGTCTCAAGAATGTAGGCGCCACATATCAACATGCCATTAAAATAATATTCCAGTATCTTATGCATAAAATACTGGAGGATTACATAGATGGAATTTTAGGCATTTGAATAAAAAACTAGAGTGGAATACCCAACTATTCTTGAACAAATCTTTGAACGTCTGGCTAAGTATAGGTTGTGCCTCAAACCCAAAAAGTGTATGTTTTGATTTACATCAGGTAAACTCCTAGGCTTCATAGTTTCCAGGAAATGCCTCCACCTAAAACATTAAAGAATCTCCATAGTCTCCAAGGAAAGCTACAATCTATTAGACGCTTCATTCTCAACTTGTAGATAAATGTCAGCCATTCACACATCTTCTTAGAAAAGGTAAAAGTTTTAAATGTGATACTCAATGTCAGTGAGAATTTGATAAGATAAAATAATATCTAGCTCATTCTCCAGTGTTAATGCTGCCAATTCCAGGATTACCATTCCTTTTGTATATTTCAGTTACTCCAGTTGTAGTGAGAACACTCCTTGCCCAACATGATTATCAAGGAAAAGAATGTGTCATTTACTATATCAGTCAAACCCTGGTGGGATATGAGCTCAATTAATCCCCTATAGAAAAGCATTTCTAGTTGTCTTTTGTTCACAAAAACTCCAACATTAAATCATAAGTAATAGAATTAAGCTCATTTGTAAGATTGATCCTTTGAAGTACCTATTATCAAAGATAACCCTTACTAGTTGTATGGATAAATGTGTCATGCTTCTCAGTGAATTTGATATTCAATATGTGGACAAAAAATCCATCAAAGGATAGGTAATTGCAAATCAACTGGTAGAAACACCTCTAATGGATACTCGTTCATTAATTATAAAATTTCTAGATGAATATGTTTGTACAATCATAATCATTCAAGTTATCTTTCTCATGTACCATTTATATTGCTAAAAGTGAAGTTCTCATCATTGGTCTCAAAACAACTATTCAATGGAATATTGTAGATATTCTTGTCTATGACGATTCACAATTGGTTGTCAAATAGGTGAATGATATTTACCAAACTAAGGATGACAAGATCTTTCCATACAAAAGAATGGCTGATGATCTTATGAAAAAATTTCAAAACATTACCTTTGATCAGATCCCCATGGCACAAAATAAGGTAGCTGATACGATGACCACTATTGGTTCACTACTTGCAATTGAGTTAGATAGTCTTAAATATAAATTCCTAGTTGAACAACTTCTCCAGCTAGCTTCTGAAACATTACATACAGATATGGAGTGCAACATTATCAGTCCCCAATCACCCTAGTACAATGATAATTATGCCTAACTTAAAGATTGTGTACCCTTCCACCCAACATATCCCAAAATGATCGCCAAAACCTCATTCGTCAATGTGCCTGATTTATAGTTATAGGAGATAATCTATATCATCATGGCTATCATGACATCCTCGCTAGATGTCTAGATTTGAATGAGGCTAATCTTGGGATGAAAGAAGTGCATGCTAGATCTTGTGGTGCTCATATGAGTGGATACATTCTTGCTAAAAATATATTGAGAGTGGGATACTACTGGCCCATAATGGAGCATGATTGTTGTGAATTTGTTAAGAGTGTGTGCCCTGTCAACAACACGAAAACCTAATCCATGTTCGAGCATAGGATCTACAATTGACTACAAACCCATGACCTTTTTCTACATAGGGCCTTGATCTTATTGGTAAGATTCATCCTCCTTCAGATGGACATAAGTTCATCATTGTAGCTACAAATTATTTTACCAAGTGGGTTGAAGCTATACTCCTCACTCTTACTACTGGTGTCTAAGTGTCCAAATTTATCCTTTATCACATCCTTTGCCTCTATGGAGTTCCCTCTGCACCAACATGACTGCTAATGGAACCCCTTCTAAGAGCCAACACATTCATGATATTTGTTCCATATTTCATATCCAACACGATTGGTCCACCCCATATTATCCACAAGGAAATGAATAGGATGAGGAAACCAATAAAACCTTGTTAAGTATCCTCCAAAAGGAAGTGAATGAAACCGATTGTGATTGGCATCTCCATCTCAATCCCACTCTTTGGGCATATTGCACTAGAATTCAAACTCCCAGTAGAGCCACTCCATACTCCCTTGTCTATGGTGCATAAGTAGTCTTATCATTTGAGGTGAAGTTACCATCCTTGCTCGTATCCTTGAGGGATTTTGTTTGTGATGAAGATTATAGGGTAGAGAGGCTAGATTTGCTAGATCTCCTTGATGAACAGTGTTAAAAAGCATATGATCACTTACATATATATCAAACCATGCTAAAAAATAAATATCAAAAGAAAGTGCATCCTCTCGAATTCGAGGTTGGTGATCTAGTGGTTTGAGAAAATTGATGGAATCAGTAGGATAGAGATAAGAAAGGAAAAATTTAAGTTAATTGGTTTGACCCATATGTAATCACAACAAAATATGGTTTAGGGGCTTATCATCTATCCACTCTAGAAGGGGAGCCTCTCAATGATCCCCTAAATATCTTGTATTTGAAGAAATTTTATACCTAATTTGTGGTAGTGTACCATTCTAAATTTCCTCTCAAAAAACCAAAAAATTTGAAAAATGTCAAAAAATTCAAAACAAATTGAAAAAATAAAAAATCCCAAAAAAATGGAAAAAGGAAAAACAATAAAAAAAGAAAATAGTAAAGAAAAATAAAATTATCCTATGGTGAAAATAACCTCTGGTGGTGCCTTAGGCATGTATATATGGTGAAACTCAGGAAACAGGCACAACATATAAGGAAAATTCCATTATCCTTTAGCTTCTCCTTTTTGCCTTATGCTAACGCGGTATATTTTGTTACTCACCTTCATGAATCACATCTATTCATATGGCCTTGCTTGTCCTTTTCTAAGCTTCCATGTGATTGTCTCTTAGTTATAGCTTTTTTGCACATAGGAGTCATGTTGGCTTTTGTACATAGTGTCAATCATGTCCTTTAAGTCTTCTAGTTAGTTATTTATAGGAGTGCCTTGTATATAGGGTTGTTCACTACATATATTCATGTTTGTCAGGTTCTCAATATCATATCCTATTCACTAGTTCCTCAACAATTATCATTAATAATATTTGTCACCATGATCATATTGGGTTTTCCTTTTATCGATGAGTTTCATTGAGCCCTCATCCAGTCACCATCCTGCGCAAGATGTATCCTTCCTCTAGTTAGACAATATCAAATCCCCATCTGCTAGTCCTCCTCTTGGCAAAAGATATTTGAGGCAATTTTTTTGGCTTTGATTCTTTTTTATTTTTGTTCATCAATTTGAGCACCTTTGTCTTGTTTCCTCTTGGTCTCCATGATCCTTTATATCATGCCCTTCTAGGAATAATAAAACTAAGGGTGTGATCTTGATGGTTTTTGTTTTTCTTGGTGTGTTTTTTTTTTATGTGTCTCTTGTTATACCCTCATGAGGTCCCAGTTATCTCATGTTACACTGGGACATATCTTTTCCTTGTGGTTTTTCTATCATCATTTCTTAGAAAGTTTTTTATAACTCCATGTGGTGCTATACCAACCTTTTTGTGTTTGTTTGTTGTGTCAGTACATGCATTGGTTATGAAATCACCTTGGTTCCTCATACCCTGGTGCAACATATACAATGTTAAATCAAAATAAGTTTTTATTGCATGCTAACCCATTTTCAAGGGTGCTCACACTCCATGATCATTTCATGCATATCATTCATCACATTTGCATTCACTGTTCTTTCCCATCTATTTTCTTCTTTTGGGGCATCTCTAACCCATCCTCCATCTGTCGTCAGTTCAACTCGGGGCATTTTCTCGCTCTGTATTCTTTGAGTCGCTGGTGTCTTATTGTCTTTTCATGATGCTATTTGCAGTGCCACTACATAGAGGGGCAAAATGTAGACATCTAAATTTGATTAATTTATTTAATTGAATTTAGCTATCCCTAATGCCTTTAATTAAATAATTATGCATTATTTCATTAATTGGTGCTCCCTCTTTCTATCTAATTAATTTTCTTAATTATGCTATAGTCTTCCTTTAATTAATTATTTACCAATCATAAATTATTTAATTAATTAAATCCAAAAGCAACATAGAACCATCATGCAGTATCCAAGCAAATGATCATGTGCCTAATACAAAGATAACCACCAAGATCAATGTCAAAGGTCCAACCAAAAAAATAGGAACATAGAAATGACAAAATGATCTAACCATCTCCTCCAAAGAGATAAGATGCTACATATGAACATATCAAATAACTATACCATGCGAAAAATTCTAGACTAGTATCTAGAGTGTATCATGCCATAATAGAAACCATCGCATCAAACAAGGATAACATGTCAAATGAAAGCATAAACCAAACATCAAACAAGGACTCCTTGAGCCCTCCAAGATGTCAAAATCCTCAAATATCATAAAGATCACCATCTCCTATCAGTGTGCCTGCAAATGTGAAAGACCTTTCTATAGCAACAGGATCTAAGGACTGGTCTAACATTTTCATACAAAGAAGATCATCAACCATCCAATGGTGAATACACATCACTACCATAAGCTTCTACTAAACCATGATACCAATCTCTCCATATCATCATGATAACCATATCTTAAATGAAGATCATCCAGGTCTACACACATACAACTAAAATGTCAATAAGATCAAGTAAACCAAGATCTTCAAGACAAGAAGATACAAAATTTCCAACAAACAAATAGGAATCAATCCTACATCACCATAAAAAGATCCCACTAAAAGTGTAACTAAGATATCCATGACATCATGATAAAACTATCCTCTACATGAGAATCAAACAAAGTGCTCACATAAAAAAACAACTCAATAATGCATATCATGAGTTCTCAAAAGCCAAAGTAACCATGATCCTCAAACAAGAAGATACACCACCATAACCAATCAAGAATCTAATCAAATTATCATCAATCATCAAAGAACCTACAAATCCAGTCATGTCATGGAAAAGTCCTTAAACACAAATATATCAATAATGTCAAATATAGGTATAAAATAACATTGCAAGGACATTATAATTCCCATAAAACACTCAAACCATTTACATGATATGTGATGACAAAAAAATGCAACTCATAGGGCTTCATGAATACAACTCCCGACAATGCCACATTCACTCCAATCTTGAAAATATACATAGAATCTTGAGGAGATACAGAAAACATATAAGGAATGCAATAACAATTCAATAGCCTATTAAAACTCCACAAGATCACAAAGAAAATAAAGGAAATAGAGATTCAAAAAGGGAAAATGGAGAATATGCATTCCCAGCAACACACACCATTTCCATATTTTTACCATACTCTTATACAATATCAATACTTATAAATTTTTCCTCCAAGGAAAGAATGAAATCTATAAAGATCAAGTCACTTCCAGCAACACTCTTCCAACAAACACAAAGTAGACAATCTTTCCAACTAAATTACAAAGAGAGAAAATTGAGTTCCAACCTGGAAATCACAACCAAGGCAAGAATCAAACTGATGAAGAGCAATCCAAAAATATAGCGACTCGAATCTAAAATCTTCAATCCAACTTCCAAAAATCCAATCCAAAATTCAATAAAAATTCAAAGCTTCAATCCAAAATCTTATTGAGATTCCAACTTTGGCAGCACACGGAAAAATCAACTAAATAGAAAATTAAAATCAAACTATAGAAATCCACTGGCCAATCAGAAAATTCAATAAAACTATATATTATACCTACCATGCGTAAATACACAGTAGCTAATATAAAACTATATTATTTACTTACCCTCATAGAAAAAAACCAATAAGAATAGAGGTAGGTAAACTTTATATTATAACCAATTATGAAAATAATAATAAAATAGTAATTTAAACATAAATGTGATAATAACAAATCAAATCCCAATAATAAATAAATAAGTAAAATATTAATAAATAGAAACATAATAAAATATAAAATCAAATCAACAACAAAATCATAAACAATAAATAATTAACAAATTAATTAAATAATAAATAAATAACTATTAAA
Source organism: Cryptomeria japonica (assembly GCF_030272615.1). NCBI lineage: Eukaryota > Viridiplantae > Streptophyta > Pinopsida > Cupressales > Cupressaceae > Cryptomeria > Cryptomeria japonica. The sequence continues at coordinate 708,363,728 of NC_081411.1, read as the reverse complement.
TAAATAAATAGATAATAAAGAATCAATTAAACAATAAATCATCAAAACCATTTTAGTTAAATAAATAGAACATACTAAAATAAAATAAAATAAACATTGGAAACAAATAAATAAATAATACCAACTAATAAATAAAAATAAATAATAAATCATCAAATAATATTAATACCTTAATCTAACCACTGAATAAACTATAAAATAAAATCAATTATTAATTTAATTTTAAAACAATCATACGCACAAGATCACGTGACAAGGGTCCCAACAACCACAATGTGTCACAAGACAACTCTAACATGACTCAACTGACAAGGTGACAACTTAAACCTAGAGTGTGCAAGGGAAGCACATGCCATCTCCAACAACTTGCTATTGGGATAAGACACACTTAAATTTGTGAGACCAGGTGGAGTTGATGTCCAGTACCTACAAACCTACAACCATCACGAAACATAATACAACACATATACAATATATGTATACATCTTAAATGATTAGGCAAGTGATAGAGAATCACAACGTCATATCATGCTTGCAATGAGTGGTATGACATCATCTCTAATCATGAAGACACTAGAAGACAATCACAAACATCGCAGTATCAACTCAATCATCCTAATCATGGAATAGGGTTAGCATAACCTCATAAGAAATATAATTGTATGCGGGAAAAGTGGGTCGATAGAACTCAATATGTGAAAATATTGCTAAATAACCAGTCCACACACACACACAGGACTTCTTGATGCAAGCTATGGAGTAACAAAATATTACTCAACTTCCCAAGGTGGGTCCCATGGTTCTCTATCTCACAATGTCCCTCAAACCAATGTTTTTGCTCTCAGATTACTGAGTAAAATGATTTAGGGATGGCAAATGCAAGAACGAGGGATTCTTTGATAGATTTTAGAATGAGATGGATTCTAAACTATGCATGATTTTAAAATGCAATAAACTAGATGATAAGATGACAAGGTTAGTATGAATACTATCCTAACATGATATATTAGTCTATGATTGAGCTAAAATGATAAAGAAAGTATTCTAAACATACATATTTAGACTAATTCCTGATTTAAAAGAGAGACTAAAATGATGAGCATATATGAAATGAAAGCTTAAATGTATTTGAGCATAAGTATGATACTACAAATTTGGAGGATTGATTTTCATATGGAGGAATGAGAGCTCTATTTATAGCAAGAATAGGGAAATGGATGGTCAAGATTGAATGGTTTAATCAAGGGTTGAGTTTTGAAAGTTGGGGATCCATGTTTGTAATTGGCACCAATGAAATGGTGACAAGTGTCAACATAGGGTTGGGTTGAGAGAAGGGGTTGGAGGCATTAAATGCCTGAGAAGACCTCATGGTTATCTAGAGGGTAAGGGTCAAGCTTAAGTTAGGATTACCCATTGGATTAAGAGTTAATCCAAGGATAAACCTTTGTGCAAATGATTAAGAGATAATCATGGTCAAAGCATTAAAGGCCTGATGAGACCCTTGGGTTGGATGAAGGTTGAGTCAAAACAAATGTTTTAACCATGTAAGTGGGTTTGAGTTAACCATTAATGGTTATTGGAGACTTTGGGGGATTAAGTGGTTGAAGGTTGAAAGCCTTAAATGGTTATCAAAGACTTTGAGGAATTAAGTGGTTGAAGGTTGAAAGCCTTTAATAGTTATCAAAGACTTTGAGGGTTTGAGAAGTGACCTCCTCTTTCTTAGGAATGTGACAAAGTTTAGAGGAGAGGTTAGGTTAATTAGAAGCGTTTAGAAGATTCTAGAAGGGATTAGAAAGGGGTTTGGGATTTTGCAAGTGGATGGAGGGATAATAGGATTTAATTGAAATAAAGTATTTTAATTCAATTTGGTTGCAATTTTTGGAGAAATTAAATAAATTAGATTTATTCAATTTAGGATAACTATTTAATTAAATTTGAATTTAATTAAAAGTGGATAGGGGGGTTTTAATTGAATAAAATGATTTATTCATTAAATGGGTATAGTGAATTTAATTTAAATAAATTGAGTAATTTACTTAATTAAATAGAAGAATGTGGGTAATTTAATTAAATTGGATTTAATTAAATAGAGAAATGAACATAAAATATTCATTTAGGAATATGGTCATTTTTATACGTCTACATTTTGCCCCTCTTTGAAGTGACATGTGTGCACATGTTATTTCAAAGAAAATGATGTGTTTTATCATGATTTATGATCAAATGCAATTTTTGTGCCGCTCTTTTGATTTGCCAGTCGTGCCCCGGATTTGATTTGATGTGTGATGCCCCAGATTTGATATTTGATGGTGATGCCCCCTCGGGAGATGAATCAATATTTTAATTTTTTTATTTATTTAATTTGATGAGTTGCGTATGATGTGTATGATTTCGTGCATGTGTAATGTGGGGAAATTGATTTATCTCCTGATAAGTTACAAATGTTATGGTATAGGGGAGACCGCGACCATATTACAGGTCCATTTGGCTAACCCTAATTTCATTTTCCTCCTATAAAAGGGGAAAAGGGCTTGAATTAGATTCATTTGTGCTTTGTTGACTTTGGAGAAAGAGAATTTGGTCTACAGAGAAAATGCCTATTCCGTACCATAGACACCGTTTCGAGCACGTTCGGAGGTACCGGAGACCTGCCGCGTATGGACCACTAGTAAGTCAACATTTTTGACCCTCTTTTGATTTTTTATTTGGTCATTTTTAGTCGTTTTTTGATTTTCAAAGTTCGGATTTAACGGTTTAGCGCGTCTTGGGCATAGATTAGTGCATACGAAGTTTAGAGTAGCACATCAAGTTGAATATTAGGGGTCGCATCCGAAATAGATAGGATAGCGCATTAAAGAAATAGGTTAGCGCATATAGGTAGAATAGCGCATGGAAACTGTCGAGTAGCACGTTAGGTCAACAAGTTAGCATGTAGGGTAGACCTAGCGCATAGGGGTCGCAGGGGTTTGCATAGGTAAGGGGGTTTAGCGCGTAGGGTTAACCTAGCGCATAGGGTCGAACGGGTAGCGCCTAGGAAGTGTGGATTAGCGTGTAGAGTCAGTCTAGCGCATAGGGTAGGTTAGGTGGCGCATGGGGGGAAAGTTTTAGCACGTAGGAAAAACAACCTAGTGCGTGGGGTAGTTTTAGCGCAGCGGGAGTCTGTTTTAGCACATCTAGAAAAATTTTGCGAGATGAGCCGATTTGTAAAATTTTTGCGTCGTGCTGTCATGATTTTATGGATTTGTCCAATATGAGTGTCTATATAACTTGTTTTGATTTGCGATATTCCAAGTTATGTATAGATATTAATGTGTTGTTTTGATCAAAATATGATTTATTTGCGTGTTCTGTTTCAAGTGCAATGTGTGAAGCCTGAGTTGTGTTACAAGCTGATATGGGTTGGAAACTTGAGTTGTTTTACAAGCTGATATGGGTGGGAAACTTGAGTTCTTTTACAAGTTTATGTGATTGTGGAGACTTGAGTTGTGTTACAAGTTTTGATATGGTTTTTGATAACTTGAGTTGTTTTACAAGTTGATATGAAATGATAGGATTTTGAACTTGATGTAAATGAGCAAATTGTTTCATGTTGTTGATGTGAGTTTAATTTTGATATCTTTGTTTTGATGTGGAAACTGATATTGGATTTGTTTTGTTTGTTTGACAGGAGCGATTGGGTGTGGTCCAGTCACGGGAGAGATTTCCAAGGTCGTGGACATTGATACCGCGGTTGTCGCAGGCTGATCTCGATATTATCGAGAGATGTGGGTTGACTTCCCTCTTAGATATGCCTCGGTTCACTGTGAACCGGGGGCTATTAACAGCACTTGCGGAGAGGTGGCACAGTGATACAAACACCTTCCATTTTGCGACTGGAGAGATGACAATCACACCAGAAGATTGTTATAAGATCCTGCGCATCCCTGTAGTAGGGGCACTACTAGCATATGAGCAGTCGGAGGAGGGTGGGATCGAGGCACTGCATCACATTTTTCAGGATGATACGGTCTGTGGCTATGAGATCCCATGGCAGGAGTTTCTAGACCTGGATTACGCACCACTGCCATCCGTACTAGCAGGGTTTATTTGTGGATTCCTTTGTCCTGATCCCAGGTCAAAGGGATTTTCTGTGGGATGGGGGCTGGTGTTGGAGGAGATGGTCACACAGGGTCAGAGATTTGCATGGGGGTCAGCTATGCTAGCCCATCTATACAGGGGTTTGCATGAGGTAGTATACCTTGGTTACGGCAGTTTGTCAGCTGGCGTGAATTTATTACAGGTATGGTGCTGGGAGCATATTCCAGTGGTGAGGCCACTAGCAGACAGGGATAGGCCCGTAGGATGTGCATATGCCTATGGATACAAGGGTTTAGTTGTCCAACATAAGTTGGGCAAACTAGAGCATTGGAGGAGAGTGTTGGATGACATAGATATGGTCACCTGGTAACCATATACAAGATGTGAGGCGTGGGCAGAGGATGGGTTGGAGATGCCCTTTGTATTTATGACTAGATATCTGATCAGGAGGACCCTGTTCATTATTGAGAGGTTTGTGGTGACCCAAGTTTTGAGGCAGTTTGGTCACCAGTAGGGTATATCACAAGGAGCTTGCCTGTATGCACGGCGGTGGCAGATTGGGGGCCAACCATTGATAGTGGAGTGGCGGTGGAAGAGTTTGTGGGGTTAGCAAGGCAGATATGGGATTATGCCCCTGAGATTCAGGATGCGGGCATGACGGATGAGTTTGCTCGATTGTTTGTTGTGCGGGCAATGGCCAGGATATCTGATCCTGAGGAGATGAGGCCAGCCTTTGATTCGGATCAGGAGGAGGGAGACAGGGGAGACAACAGAGATGATGGGGAGGATGGAGGAGGAGGACGAGGGAGGCGGGGAGATAGAGGGAGGAGAGGGGATAGAGGTGTGGATAGAGCGGTGAGACAGGCGAGGATAGATAGGGGGAGAGGTGGATTGGCTATCGGAGTTGGTGGAGAGGGGAGAGTGGGGGAGGTACTAGCTGTGATGGGGGGTGATGATGAGCCTAGGTGACCAGCTCAGAGGAGGAGGACAGATGTACTCCCACCTCTAGCACCGAGGACAGGCCGAGTGGGAGGGGTTCCTCCAGCACAGGTACCGCTACAGGTTCGGATTCCGGGTCACATTGAGGATGCTCAGATCCAGACCCTACAGGTGACTGTTCAGCAGCTGCAGGCACAGATTTTGACCTATCAGTGGCAGATTTCTCAATTGACCATTGAGTGGGACACTGAGATAGAGCGGAGGGGATGAGCGGAGGAGGTGGTGTCAAGCATGTTGAGAGCAATGGTGGGTGGTCCGATGAGAGACACCCTGAGAGAGCTGGCGTTGAGAGCCCAGGAGGCAGAGTATTATAGGCGGCACTATGAGGCTGTAGTACCCAGGGATCGCCGAGTATAGAGTTTTGTACAGTCGAGATCTAGTCGATCTCGAGATACTGGGTCATTATCTAAGAGCCGAGGTGTCACGGGGCCACCAAGACAGGACCCTCCTGGAGATCCAAGAGCAGGGACATCTGGAGCAAGACCATCTTTGTCAGGGGATAGTCATACTTGAGAGACATGGTCTCCGTTGTATGTTTGGATCATTGTTATTCTTTGTACTGAACACAGTGTTTTGACACATTTTGTACATTTGGATCATTTTTGAGATATATATATCTATGGCACCATTTTTGTTGATCATGTGGGGTGTTTATATGGATGCATTTATTTGGGTTATTTTGTTTATGTGATGCAATGCTTTAAATAGATGATATAATGTATGATGCAGGATGTATGTTTTTATGTGCTATGAGATGTATCTTGAAAATGAGATGTATGATTGGATATGCGGTGTGATGTATCTTAAAATGACATAGATGATTTGATTTGAAACTAAATGTAAAATGATATGCAATGATGTTAAAATGATATGCAAACATGTTAAATGATATGCAATGATGTTAAAATGATATGCAATGATTTTAAATGATATGCAATAATGTTAAAATGATATGCAATGATGTTAAAATGATATGAAAACATGTTTAAATGATATGCAACTAATGTTTTTGGAGCGTCCCTCATTCTGTATTTGCCATCTGATATAGCCATTAGTTTGCTTTCTTTGAAGATATCATCATTGAGCATTGATTTATTTAGGATATGTTGAAAATTTATACAAGCATAATGGTATAATTGAACCATAATGACCTGAGAAAAATTTACATGATATTTGATTTTGCAAGATAGCACAAGCATCAAGGTATAATTGAACCAGGACGACCTGAGTGCGCATTGCGTAAACAAACAAGATTAGATCATTTGTATGCGTGAAGTGGAATCAGGGCTTCAGTGATATTCGAGGTATCACATCTTGAGGCAAGTATTCACACAGTACAAGTGATCGCCTCCCAGACAGAAGACTAAGAAAATATTGGAAGTTCCCCTTAATCTCTAGCTTTGAAGCATTTCATGAGATAAGAAAGAAAATCCAAATTTGAAAAAGTTCAAAATGCAAAAATAGTCAAGATTTTTATGCAAGAATGCAACATTGAGTACTTCAGAAAATCATCCATCCTTGGTATTTTTGTGAATTGTTTTGTTTTGGTTTTTGTGATGAAGCGTAGTTTTGTTTGTTGGATGTCATGCGTCTGAGTTTTTGCAATAGTTGTGATGTCTTGAATATTTGCAAGTTTTTGAACAAGTGAATGCCCCTAGCTGAGTGCCTCTTGATATGATCATGTATAATGATTTCCAAGCCATGGTGGGATGTGGTAAGAGGATATATATAGATAAATCAGGATAGTGACTATGCTAAGTATGTCCTGAATGGATTTTTGCTAAGTGTTGGGCGATGGCCAATAGTGTTTATATGGATAAAATGGGATTGATATAGATGGAGGAGCCATTCTTTCACAAGAGCGCCTGTTTACCAGGTTTTCACCATTTGTTTTTATTGTACTTTATGTTTTTGCTTTTTCTGGATTTTTTGATTTTTTTGTTTATTTTAGCTTCTTCCGTACACTAGGCCACTTAAGTGTAGTACCTCTTTAGATGGATGTTGTTAGTTGGTTCATCGAGCACATCTCCTTCAGAATTTGTTAGCTGATAGGCACCTGATCCATAGACTAATATGATAACATAGGGACCCAACCAGTTAGGTTCAAATTTCCCTTTCTTTTCTCGATCTTGCTGATTTCTTGGATTTTCTTTGAGGACTAGGTCACCAACCTTGAAGTTGCGAGGAATGACCTTGTGATTGTAGCTCCTGCACATGCATTGTTGATATGCTTTGAGATGAGTATAAGCATGCTGATGTCTTTCATCTAATAGTTCAAGTTCTTGCAGTCGGTTAACTCGATACTCTTCATCTAGGATTAATCCTTTCAAAGAGACTCTAAGAGATGGGATTTCTACCTCCAGGGGTAAAATGGCTTCTGATCCATATACCAATGAGTATGGTGTTGCTCCTGTAGGTGTGCGAATGCTAGTTCTGTATGCCCAAAGTGTTGGATTGAGTTGTACGTGCCAATCTTTGCCTGCATCATTTACTGTTTTCTTTAGGATTTTCAGTATTGTCTTGTTAGATGCTTCCGCTTGACCATTTCCTTGTGGATAATATGGTGTAGAAAACCTATGTTGGATTTTGAGTCTTTCACATAGTTCTTGGAAATCTTGATTCTTGAAGGGCCATCCATTATTTGTGATGATTGAACTTGGAATACCATATTTGCAGATCAGATAATTTAGGATAAAAGAGGCAATTTGTTTCCCAGTCACTGTGGTCATGGGAACTGCTTCGATCCATTTGGTAAAGTATTCTGTTGCTGTTATAATGAACTTGTGTCCATTTGATGATGAAGGATGAATTTTGCCAACTAGGTCTAGTCCCCACTGACAAAAAGGCCAGGATGTTGTAAATGGCTACAGTTCCTATGCTGGTGCATGTATCAGATTGCCATGGATCTGGCATTTAGGACATTTCTTGGCGAAATGATATGAGTCTTTCTCCATTGTAGGCCAGTAGTATCCCATCTATAGAAGCTTTTTAGCAAGAGTAGTGCCACTTGAATGTGTGCCACAAATACCTTCATGAAGCTCATGTAAAGTAGAATCAGAATCATTACGATCAAGGCAACGAAGAAGAGTACCATCTAAACCTCGACGATACAAAGTATCAGCGGTAAGGGTGTAGCGGGCAGCTTGTCGGATAAAGTTACATTTTTGGTTACGGGATTGGTCAATTGGTAAGATATTATGCTTGAGGTAGTCATATAGTGGTCCATATAACGGAGAATCTAAACCAGTCAAGGCATAGATAACCTCGGATTCAGAATGGTCATAGGCGGGGGAGAACAGTTGCTCTACCAGGAACTCGTAATGACTCTGTTGTTCTAGAATTTGTAGTAATGAAGCGATTGTAGCCATTGCATCAGCTGCTTTGTTGTTTAATCTTGGTATTTGCTCGAAGGTGATGTGCACAAAATACTATTTGAAATCATCCACCATTCGCTTGTAGGGTAGTAACTTGTCATCCTTTGTCTGATAGTTGTTGTTGATTTGATGGATAACCAGTTGTGAGTCCCCATAGACCTTTAACTCTGTGATTTTCCATTCTACGGCCATTTTGATGCCTATAACCAATGCCTCATATTTAGCCACATTATTGGTGCAGGGAAACATAAGCCTATATGATTTTGTTATAGTGTGTCCTTCAGGAGTGATGAGCAAAATGCCAGCACCCGAACCATCTTGTGTATAGGATCCGTCAAAGTATAGGATCCATTGTTTAGTAGAAAGAGCAAGAACGTCCCTATCTGGAAATTCAATCTCCATGGTGTTTTTGTCGGGGAGTGGTGCTTCAGCCAACTGATCTGCAATTGCTTGTCCCTTGATGCTCATCTTTTTGTGTATTGGATGTCAAATTCACTGAGAATCATGACCCATCTAGCCAATCGGCCTGTAAGAGCTGCCTTACTGAGTAGATATTTGAGAGGATCAATTTTTACGACTAGCTTAATGGTGTGTGCTAGCATATAATGTCGAAACTTCTGAGATGCGAAGACCACTGTTAGGCAAGCCTTTTCAATGAATGTATAGTTGAGTTCATAGACATTCAATGTCCTACTGATATAATATATGGCGTGTTCCTTCCCTTGTTGATCTTCTTGTGCCAATAGTGCCCCCAGTGATATATCTGTTGTTGAGATATATAAGATAAGAGGCTTTCCTACGACTGGTGGGACCAGAACTGGTGGATTCATCAGGTACTGTTTGATTTGGTAAAAATATTCTGCACACTTGGTCTCCCATTTGAAGGGTACATTTTTGTGTAGTAAATGGTTAAATGGTAGACTTTTATCTGCTAGCTGAGCGATGAATCATCTGATTGATTGAAGTCGTCCTTGTAGAGATTTGAGTTGACTGATATTCTTTGGTGGTGGCATGTCCATAATGGCTTGTACCTTTGCTGGATCTACTTCAATACCTTTAGATGAGACTATGTAGCCTAGTAACTTGCCTGATGTAACCCCGAAAACACATTTCTTAGGGTTGAGTCTGACCTGGAATTTCTCCAATCGATCAAAAATCTTTGTTAGGATGCCAAGATGTTCAGCTCTAGTGAAGGATTTAGCGAGTAAATCATCCACATAGTCTTCCATAAATGTGTGCATCATGTCATGGAATATTGTCGTCATTGCTCTTTGATAAGTGGCCCCTAAATTCTTCAAGCCAAAAGGCACAACATTCCAACAGTATGTTCCCCAAGGACAGGTGAATGCTATTTTATCTTGATCTTCTGGGGCTATTTTGATTTGATTATAGCCTGAGAAACTGTCCATTAGTGAGAGCATTGCGTGGCCTGCTGTGAGATCTACAATTATGTCGATACTTGGTAGAGGAAAGTCATCTTTTGGACAAGCTTTGTTGACGTCCCTGAAGTCAGTGTAAATTTTGATACTACCATCTGGTTTTGATACTGGAACGATGTTGGAAATCCATTCTGCATAGTCAATGGGTTGGATGAATCCGACATCTAATACTTTCTTTAGTTCAATTTTGACCATGAGTGCCACCTGTGGATTCATCTTTTGTAGCTTTTGCTTGACTGGCTTAACTCCTGTAGAAATGGACAAGTGATGCATGATTAAGTGTGGATCCACTCCAGGCATATCAGCATATGACCAAGCAAAGTTAATTTGCTATTCTTTAAAAAAAATGATGAATGCCAATCTTTCTTCCTTTGTCAGGGATTCTGCAAGGTGTATGTTTCTGGCTGCTTTTGTGGTACCAATGTTGATTGATTGAGTGGGTTCAATCAAAATGGGTGATCGCTCATGAAAGTGTTCAGGAAGAGTGTCAAGTCTCCCATCGTTAGGTGCCTTAAAAAGGTTTTCACCCTCAGATGTGTCCTTTATTTTTACTTTTTTGTGATCTAGAGCTGCCATTGACTGTTTTTCAGCATCAAATCCTTTATATAGTTTATTTTTGCGACTAAGAGACTTGGCACTCCCTGATTGATAGACATCATTATTTTGTTCACTGGTAGATCCTGTTTCTGGATTTACGGTACATAGGAAAGAGTTTTCATCGTGATTGTTTTTGGTTTTAAAGAAGTCCAGGATTTCGTCAAGGTCTTTGATGGTATTATCCTCTACGTATACTTGCTCATAATGTTTCTGTTCACTTTCTGTGGCGTCATAGATATTCTGCGGTCCAAATTCAAGAGGTCTATCTTCTGCATTATGTTCTTCTTGAGAAAGGGATATAGAATCAGTATCGTCCAGGATATTTGTAGTAGCATTGGAGCAGGTACCCCATTCATATTCATTGGAATCTGTCTCATAGGCATCATCCCAGATTCTATCTGTGTTGTAAATAAGTATGTTGTATGGTGAAAACAAATCTTTGATGATGGATACCATTTTGATGGTTTTTGTTGATTCTGTATCAGATTCGTCTTCTACTCTCTGGATTCGTTCATAGACTATACTTCCTCGGGGAGGAATAACGGTATCTAGAGATGACATGATTTGTTCTTGAGACATTGGTGTTTGAATATGAGCTACTGCTGCAGATAGGGCCTTCTTATGGCTTAGAAGCTTTCCTTGATGCAACTTCTGATCTTGACATTCCCGTGCCTTGCGGATTGTTTCTGCTGATTCAAAGAGTACTTCCTACCAGGATTCTTCTTTGTACTTCTTCTTTACCTTCCATTGAGGTTTTGTAGTTGTGTGTGGTGGCTGTTTCAATAGGAATGTGAGTTTAGAACCCAATCCCGCTTTGTTTCTACTAGGTTGTGAAGGAAGATCTATAGGTTCAGTGACTCCTTCTTTGCGTTTCCCAATAGGTCCTTTACCACCATATCCCATTTGTTTCATGATTAAGTAGCCTCTTCCATATAGGTGTGTTGGTAGAACAATGTCCAGAGCTGCTGCTCTATGATCTTCTTCCTCATCTTTGTATAACCAGCTAAGAATGTCCTTGTCTTCTGATTCATGTGCTAGAGTACCTAATTGGATGAAGGTACCATCAAATTTAGTGATGGGCTGAGTGGCCAGATGTGTTGATGTAGTAGGCAAACCATGCGATCTAGGTGATGTTGGCAACTTGGCCAAACATAAAGGCTCCAAAGAGTATTCTCCCATGCCCTGGTCTTTGATTTGCATCTTCTACTTGAAGTCTCCCCATAAGGAGTTGGGCTTTGCTGTTTGTAGATCTGATGTCAAGGATTGCTGCTTTTCTCTATTATGAGGAACCAAACTGTCTTGGGCTGCCCCCATTGTGTTGCAATGTTGAAATGGATTATGATCAGCTGATATGGAGATTTATTGTCCATCATAAGGAAACTTGACACACTGGTGATACGTAGAAGTTACTGCTTGCATTTCATGTATCCAGGGTCGTCCTAACAAGATATTGTAGGTGAGATCAATATCTAAGACCTGACATATAGTATCCTTTTGTACTGGTCCTACTTGAATAGGTAATATCACTGTTCCTTTAGAGGATCTTTCCTCATCATCATATGCTTTTATGGTAATCTTCTTGCAAGGATCAATAGATTCTTCTGAGAAGCCAAATGCACGGATAAGCTTTAAAGTACATATATTAAGTCTGGCTCCTCCATCTATTAAGACTCTTTTAACTCGGTGTTTGAAAACAATGACTTCAATATGGAGAGGAGTATTATGCAGATGACTCAAGGAAGTATTGTCATGCTCTAAGAAGGTGAGGTTATGAAGTCCTGTCATATGGGCAACCATGGCTTGAAATCTATCGGTATCCAGATTTTGAGGTACATTTGTTTCCAATAGCGCTTGCTCCAATATGTCTTTGTGCTTTGGTAATAGTTTCAATAATTCCAGGATAGATATCTGAGCTGGAGTCTTGCGTAGTTGGCTAACTAGGTCATATTGGATTTTTGGTGTGGTAGCTGTGGGTGTAGTATGTCCCTTCAAGACATATTTCTGAGTTTGAGTTGTTACATTGACAGATTCATGATCATGCCGATCTCGAATGGTGATGACATTGACTTGATGATCTTCAGCTGATATGTGGTTGATTGTGTTGTTGTAGATGTGATTGATACGAGCTTTGCGTGTATCATCTGAAGTTGATGCTCCATCTTTGTTGTAATTTGGGAGAGGATTTTTGAAGGCTCTGTGATCACCATTTGTTTTGAGACCATCCACCGTTAAGTCACCTCGATCAATCATGTCCTGTACTATGTGTTTCAATCTCATGCACTCATTTGTTCTATGACTCTTGTTGCGATGGAAATCACAATAGTGTGAATCATTCCACCAAGGTGGTTTGATTGGAGGTTCATAGTTGCTGATTGGAGGCAAAGAAAGAATCTTGTTTGCCAAAAGTTCTCTGAATATGGATTCTAATGATTGTCCTAGTGGTGTGAAGATACGCTTTTGGAAATTGTTCGTGTTGTTACGTGAATTGTTGTTAGGTCCTGGATTCATGTTTTTGTTTTGAGTATCGTTGGTGTTGTTTGTGTTGAGTTGTCCTTGATCAGTGTTTGGTGTATATGTGTTAGCATTTTTAAGATTTTTTGTGTTTTGAGGATTTCCAGATAATGCAAGCACTGGTTGTTTAGATTTGGGATCATGTGTTTCATTGTTGCCTTCGTTTTTGTTTCGAGTCCAAAATTGAGATTTGTCAAGGTTGGTGTTGTTCTGATTATTGTAGTTTGATGAGTTTGTTCCTTCCTTGTAGAATTTGAGTGTTCCCTTTTTGACACATGCTTCTTCTACTTGAATGCCATTTTCAATCAATTTAGCGAAAGATGGTATGCATTGAAGTTTTAGTCTGTAACTCATTTCGCCATTCAAGTTATCGATGAAGATTTCTATTTTCTCCTTTTCGGGAATATCTCGAGGATATCGTGATACCATGCGTCGCCAGCGTTGAAGGAACACCATGAATGTTTCGTTGTTCTTTTGTTTGGTGTTGCAAACATCTAGCATGGTTATGGCATGTTGGATGTTGTAGGAATAGTGGGTTATGAATTTGTTAACCAATTCATCAAATGATCTGACAGGTGGCGAAATTTTGGATAACCATTCCGTGGTTTGTCCTCCCAAGCTTCTAGGGAATAACCTCATCAAATAGGTGTCATCATGAGGAAATTCAAGGCTTAGTGTGCAAAATTCCCGAACATGATCTCGGGGATCACTTTTCCCATCATATTTATCAAATTTGGGAACGTCTGAGTTTGGAGGAAAAGGCACCATATTCAATCTTCTGTCAAATGGGTAAGGATAGATTTTGTTTAAAGAGTACCGCACTATCGTCCCTTGTTGCATATCTTGTATTTACCTTTGCAACATTTGCATTTGTTGAGTAAGGGCTGCCAAAGGTATATTGTCTTGTCAAGGGAAAAGTTCTTGCCTTGTATTGGTTCTCAGCTGAAAAGGTGTAGTAAATGGTATATTTTGTTCTAGTGTTTCTAGCTCAGGTATATGCATCTCTAGTATGCGTTGTTCTGGAATGTGTTGCTCAGGTATATGTTGTTCAAAGTTATGGGTTTCTTCTTCTCTTTGTTGTTCTTGATATGCATATTGTCGAGATCCAGTTTTAAATATGTTTGGGTCTAAATCTTCAGGAAGTTTAACTCCTTTGTTTGTAAGCATGAGTAGATATTTTTCTTTGTCATTTTCCATGAGCTTTTCTACAAGTTTTTGGAAGGAAGGGTTTTCTTGACATTCCCGAAGAAGTGCTTCAATAATTTCAGGTTCTTCTATGGGTGGAACTTCAAAAGGATTTGATAATCTTCGATTCATACTAGACTCAACGTGTGCCTTGCTTTGTTTGTCTCTTTGAGAGTGAGTAAAAGGCATTTTAGTAGAAACTCTCAGTGATGAAAGGGACAAAAGCCTCGTTGATATGTTGATCGGGGGTTGGTGGTTCTGGTCGAGATGTGTTATATGTGATGCACTCATCGGTCAAGAATGTTGGATTGATCTTTCCTCCGCGGTTTATGATTTGATTAAAAGCAGACTTTTGACAGTATGCTCTTGTCTTCAAAGGTTCTTTGTCAAATTCGCTAGATTTGTTTTGGATATACCGTTTGACGTGATCTGATGAGATTTGAAGAGTTGACGATTGATGTATAAAAACTTATTTCTCTTGATGAATTTGGAAAAACTAGGTTGTTGTTTCTTCAACGTGATGTTCCGATAAAGGTTCTTTCTTCTCAGAATAAGGGGATTAGTCATGCATGAGTGATCAATGGTTTCCTTTGATTTGTTTGGATTTAGTTGATTCTTGTTTTTGAAAATTTCAAATCTTACTCTATCCAAGTGAAGGTTTAGATGTCCCTTCACGACAAAGCGTGTCAAATGATATGGATAAAAGCCTCCCGATCTGGAAACTTGATTTGACAATTTGAAAGTTTTAAACAAGTGTTTTGAGATAAAAATCCATAAGATGGTAAAGGATTTTGTTGATACTGATGATGAGATTTCCGGATTACGATAGGAGAGACATCCTCTATTGCGCGATTCGTTTAGGATTTTGACAACGTTCATTTTGACACAAATTTTGCTCAAGAAATAGGTTTAGTAGTTTGTTTTTGTCACTCTGTTTTGATGAAAAATGGTGTTGATGGAATAAGGCTTTAAAAAATGTTTTTGAAAATTTCAAAAAATTTCTCAGTTTTGCCCTCTGTTTTTCTGTTTTGGATCACGCGCTAGAACAGAGTCTATATGCGCTACCGAAATTTCTCTATGCGCTAAAATAATAACCACACGCGCTAGGCTACCCACAGACACGCGCTAAAGTTTTTGGACTATTAAAATTGTTTTTCTAGCTGTTGAAAAATCTATATGCTATCCTGGGTCTATGATGCACTAACTGTTGGACTTTATGTGCTAATGTTTAGTCTCCACATGCTCAGCTGTTGCTTCCACGTGCTAGACTATTTTTCTGATGTGCTAAAGGATTTTACACTGTTTTTGCCTTGAGATGAAACGCTACTGTTTTGAACCAACACGCTAACTGGTGGTTTGGTTGCGCTAACAAAAGTACTCCACGCGCTAAGATGTTGCTCTTATGCGCTAGACTGCCCTGAATTTTTTTCTTTGGGTTGGTTTTTGTGAATTTTGAATTTTTGTTGCAAATTTTTCAAGTTTTATGGATGATTTTCTTAAGTAATAAATGCAAACACGGCATAAAAAGTACAACCATTTTGCGTAATCTAACAAAAAGTGTATGTTCTGCGAGGATGTTTTCAAATTCCCAATGTTTTAACAGGTTTTGATACAAGTAACACACTTCAGAAAGACTCTTTAGTCAAGGGTCATAAATAACATCATAGCCCACTAGTCTCGATACTCCGTCAGCTCAAACAGTCGTGTCACCCCCTAGAGGGCACCCCTTTTTTTGCCTTTTACCAGAAATTAACTCAAAGTGAATTGCTTCATAGTTGAGTAGTTATCTTGGGAGATATATGGTGAGTAATCTTGGGGGCGGATTCTTCCCCACCCTTGCACTATGATGTTATAAATGTCTGGTTACTGACTCGGCTCAAAGCTTCTATTTCTAGGATTCGTAATTAGGCTTCCTTTTCGGCCGTCAGTGATAAACTACTTCAGGAGGCTTTCCAACCTTTAGAACAAAGGCTTTACGTATCTCAAGGATACTGGGGGAAGGCTAATCGCTGCGCGCAACCGTTGAAAAGGACTTTCGTCACTTTTCACATTTGATTATAGTGGGTTGGAATTCTTGGTGTCAAAGTCGTTCCTCACTTAGGTCGTTCCCTTCACACTGGCTATAAACGGCTTTAAGAGTTGATTCCAACTCCTCGGGAAGGCAGGCCTGCTAAAGGATGTAAATGCGTGCAGTACAGAAAGCTGTAAGAGTGGGTTGGATTTTTGATCACCCAATTAAGGGGAGAGCATATTCCTTCCACTTTCAAGACAAAGCAATCAAGTTGGTTCCTTTTATTCTTTCAATTTAGTGATTTGCTAAAAATCTATGTGGAGATGTTGCTCCACAAAAACATGGTTTTTATTTTATCCTTTCAAGGCAATGATTTTCTGATCTATGAAAAGGATTTGGTCAACAAAGTAAATTCGATGTTTTGTCAACAAAAGAAATCGATCAAAAGGGGAAGATCTTCCCTCTTTAGTTGTAAATGACTCTGGACATGTGTGATTCTTTTACTTTACAAAAATTTGAAGTGAATCCTTTTATGCACTAAAGGATGGTGAAGTTTGTTTTAAATCCCTTTGTTGCAAAAATAAAGATTGTTTTGTTGTGGTTCGTTTTACAGCCCAAAGTAAGGTGAGTTCAATTTTATTTAACTAGAATTTAAAAGACTTTAAATTTTAACTAACTTGAACAAGCAAGTAAAATTTAAACAATTTATAGTTCTAAAAAAAAAAAGACACTAAGCTCCTCCCTGTAATAAAATGTCAGAAATCCTGCAAAATACCACCACAGTAGTTAGAAAAACAGAGAATTTTGTGGACTTCAACAAGTCTAAAATTTTATTTTCGGTTACAATTTTTGTTTCTATCTTCGATGCGCTACATAATAGACTGTATGCGCTACGATATACCCTTGATGCGCTAAAACTAAGTATCAACGTGCTACACTGTTTGCTGAATGCGCTACTCTGTACGCCGAAGGCGCTGCTCTGGTTTTCTTTTGCGTTGAGACCCACAGGAAAGCTGGTGATTTGATGCACTAATGTATAAACTTCATGCACTGGATTATGGACTATACGCGCTAAATAGTGGGCCGGATGCGCTACGCTGTTTACTGAATGCGCTAAACAGTGAACTGAACACGCTGCTCTGGTTTTCTTCCGTGCTAAAACCTATAGGATTATATTAGAGGGAGTCATGTGTTGAGGAAAGGTCTTCACGCGCTAGAGTATATACCCCACACGCTAAATAGTGAGCGGGATGCACTAGACTGTTAACCAGATGCGCTAGGGAATGTTTCCCACACGCTGATTCCTATTTCCCGCGGACCTACAAAAGTGATTAGTTTCAAAAACTGATTTGATATTTGGGGTCAGGCCCCACGGTGGGCGCTAGAAATGTATGCAGGAAAAGTGGATCGATAGAACTCAATATGTGAAAATATTGCTAAATAACCAGTCCACACACACACACAAGACTTCTTGATGCAAGCTATGGAGTAACAAAGTATTACTCAGCTTCCCAAGGTGGGTCCCATGGTTCTCTATCTCACAATGTCCCTCAAACCAATGTTTTTGCTCTCAGATTACTGAGCAAAATGATTTAGGGATGGCAAATGCAAGAACGAGGGATGCTTTGATAGATTTTAGAATGAGATGGATTCTGAACTATGCATGATCTTAAAATACAATAAACTAGATGATAAGATGACAAGGTTAGTATGAATACTATCCTAACATGATATATTAGTCTATGATTGAGCTAAAATGATAAAGAAAGTATTCTAAACATGCATATTTAGACTAATTCCTGATTTAAAAGAGAGACTAAAATGATGAGCATATATGAAATGAAAGCTTAAATGTATTTGAGCATAAGTATGATACTACAAATTTGGAGGATTGATTTTCATATGGAGGAATGAGAGCTCTATTTATAGCAAGAATAGGGCAATGGATGGTCAAGATTGAATGGTTTAATCAAGGGTTGAGTTTTGAAAGTTGGGGATCCATGTTTGTAATTGGCACCAATGAAATGGTGACAAGTGTCAACATAGGGTTGGGTTGAGAGAAGGGGTTGGAGGCATTATATGCCTGAGAAGACCTCATGGTTATCTAGAGGGTAAGGGTCAAGCTTAAGTTAAGATTACCCACTGGATTAAGAGTTAATCCAAGGATAAACCTTTGTGCAAATGATTAAGAGATAATCATGGTCAAAGCATTAAAGGCCTGATGAGACCCTTGGGTTGGATGAAGGTTGAGTCAAAACAAATGTTTTAACCATGTAAGAGGGTTTGAGTTAACCATTAATGGTTATTTGAGACTTTGGGGGATTAAGTGGTTGAAGGTTGAAAGCCTTAAATGGTTATCAAAGACTTTGAGGAATTAAGTGGTTGAAGGTTGAAAGCCTTTAATGGTTATCAAAGACTTTGAGGGTTTGAGAAGTGACCTCCTCTTTCTTAGGAATGTGACAAAGTTTAGAGGAGGGGTTAGGTTAATTAGAAGCGTTTAGAAGATTCTAGAAGGGATTAGAAAGGGGTTTGGGATTTTGCAAGTGGATGGAGGGATAATAGGATTTAATTGAAATAAAGTATTTTAATTCAATTTGGTTGCAATTTTTGGAGAAATTAAATAAATTAGATTTATTCAATTTAGGATAACTATTTAATTAAATTTGAATTTAATTAAAAGTGGATAGGGGGGTTTTAATTGAATAAAATGATTTATTCATTAAATGGGTATAGTGAATTTAATTTAAATAAATTGAGTAATTTACTTAATTAAATAGAGGAATGTGGGTAATTTAATTAAATTGGATTTAATTAAATAGAGAAATGAACATAAAATATTCATTTAGGAATATGGTCATTTTTATACGTCTACAATAATCATTACATAAATAATGAGTGCATCTAGATCAGTACACATAAGTCTGATCGTCATATCAATATAGGATATAACTTTATCAATATAAATCATAATGAATCCACTAGTGTCAAAGAGACTATTAGAGCACAAATCTAAAAGTGAATTTCACATCCTCTCATAAAGGATGGGTCAAGGAGAGGCACTAAATACAAAGTTTTTGTTTAGAAAGAATTGATTCTTAAGGTTTGAAGCTATGAATCTCTTCCTTACATCCTATTCAAAAAAAAAATTAATAATTTAGTTTAAACTATTATAAGTGCACTGCACTTGCTCTCAAACTACTAGAAACATGAGGTGTTGCACATAACATTCCAATATTGTTAATCAAATATTGTACATCCTATCATTACAAGAAAATCATACAAATACTTTATTCATCAATTTATACTTCCTTTTCTTATTATTTTAATTTATTTCATCATCTTAGAAAAAAATATGTTAGTATTATATGTAATGGGTATATGTAAGAGGTATTAGAGGTGAATTGTTTAGTTCTTAAGAAAATGACGTATCGAATTGGTCCTAGCTTCCTATGGACATGTACCATCTTTTTATTATTGACAAAAAAGACAATTAAATGTTGATTTCTCTTGTGATATTATCTCTTTCCATTTGCATCTATCCTTGCTCTCTTTTTCTTTCCTTAACCTCTCTATCAATATAACTCTTTCTCTAAATCCTTTGTTATATAGCTCTTTATTTCAATTTATATCTCTCTTTCTTTGTTCAACCTCTCTATAAATCTTCCTCTTTATATTCCTCTAAGTTACTCTCTCTCTAAACCTTTATCGCTCACTCACTCTACCTCTCTCTATATATCATTTCTTATCTATATCTAAGTTATATTATTTCTTGGGACTCTCATTCTCCTTCTCTCCCTCTATATATCTCTACCTTCCAATATCTATATATCTTCTTACCTTTATCTTTCTCTTTCACTCTTCTCCCTCTATCTCTCCCTCTTTACATTTGTATCTCTCCTTCTCTATCCCTCTATCTCTATTCCATACATAACATGATATTTTTGTTAATGATGCCTTATTATGCACCCTTCATTTAGGGATTTTATTTTAGTTATGATGTATGCAACTAATAGATGAAAAATTTCCCTAAAAATCTACACCTATTTAGCATACTCATTGCACACCTAAAAGGAATTTCTAGAGGTCACGTTCAATTGGGTGTGGTTTGAATAAAGCTAGACATTTTTTTCCTCGATGTTGGCTCTTCTTGCAATGGTCAGAGAAAATAAATTGCTGATTGTGGAAAATATACTCATATATATGGGATGGCATAGAAATGATCTTCTTATTCTGCCCCTCCCTTGATGCCTTAGATTAAATTTGGGTTCAAAAATGATAACTTCTTTCGTTTCCTTAGATTGTTTGAAAATATTTTTCTTAGTTGTTCTTCCTGTGTTCATTGTTTATCTCACTCCTCATGGGATTTACTGTTTGCCTCTTGGTTATTTTGCTTCTTGCAATTTTTAGCTTCACCTTTTTGGCAATATTGTAAATGGGTTCAAGTCCTTCCAACTTTGCCTAATCAAAACTAAACTCATTGAAAATTTGAAAATGACATGAACTAGTGGATTTTGATATTTCGTGTGTGAATTATAAATGAATTTTTCAACAAATTTGAAAAATAATTTGTAATTTCTTTTAGGTACAAATTATTTTTTCTAGTTAACAATATTTAAAAAGTGATGTCTATCCATATTACATAATATTTTAAAATAATAGAATAAAGTTACAAATTCTTAATTATAAATTGCTAACACCAATACCTAGTGCATATATATACTTTTCATTTTTTTGTTTATCATACATTCTTTTATTTTTAATGTAAGATTAGTTATAATTTTTAAAACATAATTTTATTCTCTAATGTATCATCTTTTGTATATATCCAAATTAATTAATCTATTTTTGTTCAAATAAGAATGCCAATATCTTGTAAATAAAATATGTTTTAGAAAATACTTATTTTCTCTAGTCATATTCGTTTATGAGAGTCATTTTTTCTATTTTTTGATACCCCTTCTCTTTTCAAGTCTAGTCAAAAGAGGCAACATATAATGTTACTTAAACAATAGTGCTTTGACAATGATTTTATAAGAAACATTCAACAAGGTGAGAGGGTGCTAGATGTTGATGTCCTTCAATTAGAAATGGTAAATTGAAAGTCAAGGCACTCTAATAAGTGAATCACAAGTGATATAAGAAAAATGCATGAGAAAATAAACCCTATTTTTTAATAAAAAGAATCATTTAAACAATAATTTTCCAAATCAAGTTTCAAACCAATGAAAAAAATCACAATTTCAATGTTCCACAACAATTGATAATATCTCTATTTTCCAATGAAATTCCAAGCACTGAGAAGAGTTGATTTCTCTTCTATCCCCACTTTTCCATGCTCTATAGCTTTGGAATTCTCAAATACATTAAACATTGTGTCATCTCCCTTAATTCTTTTGCATATAACTATCTATCTATGCTACATTTTCATACCTCCAATTGTGAAGAATTGAAGACAATGTGTTCATACTAAATAGAATTGATTTTCCACGTAATCAAACATTATAATATTTTCATCACAAACAAAGAATAAAAATCCCAATGCAAGTAAAGGTGGATGCATATAGACAAATTTCAAGCTATGATGTGCAAAGGCATGGACATTCGTCATGTCTCTCCATATTCTTGTATTGGGATCATAACATTGTAAAAATCCCCCATGAATATGTCTCTCATCACACATAACTTGTTATCAAAAAACTTATTGTGGCACACATAGTCATCCCAAATCATCAGAGAAAGATACTGCCACTTGTCTTTATCTACACTATAAAATATTGTCATAAATAGAATCTAGCTATTCTTGTCCTTGCCTCCATCAATGTAGATCACTTCTTTAGCCGAGCCCACTGAACACCCAAAAAGATATCTATTCTCAAGAAGGTTAGCACCTTAGTTCCATCTCCCAAAACTAAAATCATATACAAAAAGGAGTTTCTCAGAAGACAAATAATTATAGTCAAAAAAGCCCGTGACAACCAATTTGTGAATGAAGGAAACATGGTGAGAAAAATAATTATGGCATAGAAACACAAGAAGAATGTAGAGCAAGGTTTCAAAAGATTTTTAGAGAGGATCATAGATAGTTATTGTGAAACCATCAACAACAAACATTGATAGTATAATCAATTCCTATCCTACACTAAATTTATTTCTATTGTAATAAAAGAGTGGTTTGTTATGGTGATTTTTCCAATTTTTACAAATAGATTTTAGCTTGTACTAGAAATTCCATGGTACCCTTAGCAACGATTATTTGCTAAATTCATTTGGAAAACCACAAATAATTTCCATTGCACTTTTTTTTTCGCAAATTTCTATTACTTTTACTCGGCCAAAATATTTAATGTAATTTCCTTGTTTAATAGAGACATTAATGCTTATTGAAAAACCTATATTTAAAGAAAATAGAAATTAAATTTAGAAATGAAATTAAATATTTTCAACATTATAATTTTAAAAAAGATTATACTAAGGGCTACATACTTACCAAATGAATATATTTTAAATGTCTTCATTTGATCCCCTAAAAGGTGAAGTGGAATTATTTTTTGTTATCATTTTGATAGGCGCAAAGGAGACTCCATCAAGGTTTAGAATTAAAATAGAGGTGGGAGGATGGGATTGATATAAGGGGGTTTGATATATAGATATTTGATAGAGCCCCTTTCAATTAAACCCCTTTAAATAGAGTCCCTTAATATTTAATTCATTATTTGTTTCAATGAGTATGCCATTTCATGAAAAAATAAGATATCATATAAGAGGGCCACACCATTATGGTAGCAACCTATAACTTAATTTCATACTACTACAACAAATAGAATACTAGTACCTTATAAACTATTAGGCTAGAATATGTAGTAACAAAGTAATAAACTAGTTGGTTACTTGGTATATACATTCAATTATCTAGAAATATAGCTTTCATTATCAAAACCTAGCATATTAAGGTTTATAACCTTTACATCAATAATCTAATGTTGTAACAAGTGATCCATTTTCAATGCTACAAGACTAAAGATTATCTAGCTACTTTTCTTGACAAGCCCTTATGTTGTCAGACTAATTTTATTTATTTTAGAGGTCTTTTAGGATTTTCATAAGTCACATGAATGTTTGATGACTTTTATTTATGGGGATGGTTGTGAATGTTCATTGTTATATGTGTAAGTGTTTTATTTAATGCCAATAAATATTATTAGTACTTTGTATTGTAAGTTATCTTATAAAAAACCTAATATTAAGGCATGATTTTAACTTATTTAGTACAATAGATAAATAAACTA
This sequence comes from Cryptomeria japonica, assembly GCF_030272615.1. Classification (NCBI taxonomy): domain Eukaryota; kingdom Viridiplantae; phylum Streptophyta; class Pinopsida; order Cupressales; family Cupressaceae; genus Cryptomeria; species Cryptomeria japonica. The sequence continues at coordinate 708,340,249 of NC_081411.1, read as the reverse complement.
AAACAATTAATTATAATAATCATAAGATTATAAAAATAATTAATATTTTTTATACAAATACACATTATATATATATGAAATGCTATAAATATATATATCAAACATTGTCATGAGTGAAATCAATTTTATTTCCTTCTCTAGTGGACGTAATTATTTAAGCCGTTAAATTAATCTGTTACAACTTAATAAAGCTAAATCGAGGGTTTAATGAAGTGAAATAGGACACTTTATGCTAGGATAGAGAGGAAAGTACTAAAATTTTGTATATGTCCTAATTTATGAAAACTTATTCCTTTCTAGAAAAATAAAAAAATAGAGGACACACCTTTTGAGAGATGGGAGAGTAGCACATTGGTCCTTAGTCACATTGGACATGTTATCCTCCCTTAGAAAGATCTCAAGAAATTCCATCATATACTAATAAAATGTTATCTAGTTTAAGTCAAATAAATGCTTAATAATTAAATAATTGTTTGACAATTAAATAAAATGATGTTTAATGATATTTTTAAATATTATATTATTCAATAATTTTTAGATATATTTAAATATGATATTAATATTTATATAGATGAAATATATATTAGGATAATCCTAAAAATATTAAACACTAAAATCTCACTTTTTATATCATATAATATTTTCAAATATTGATCCTATTTTACAACAAAAAGTTATATAAAGTGAAATAATTGAATCTTCTTTCTTGACCTTGATTTTATCTATAAAATTAGTGTGTTTTAGGTTACACTATTGACTACTACCTCAAACTTGTAGTACCTAGTGTGTAAGCTTACTAGCCATCTAACAACTTAGAGATATTTTCATGCTATCATATGAAGTCTTTCTATACCACACTTTTATTGTATATAGACACTAAGAATCATGTTTGTATATATATTAGTGATCATTGTGTTGCATGCATGCATCCTAGCACAAGCCCACAAAGTTTCCACTTCAACAAATTCAATTCATCAACCTTTTATCAATTTCAAAATGATTAATTTTTTTTGGTGCCATTTGACTCATCAATAATACACAACATGTTTCTAGATGATTTTTATATACTCATCCTATGTAGATGCAATATTCTAGTTTGACAAGTACCAACTCATCAACTTAGTTTCTTCAATCACATTCTACATTCCTCTCTTATATGTAGTCTTGTCTTTGTGTTGTTCACTTCTTTTGTATAATTCCACTAAATCTATTGTATATCTTGGATTTTTTCATCCACTCATTGTATGAATTGCAGATAATGTAGATCAGTCAAGTAATTCACACAAATATAACCTTAAAATCTTATTATGTAATCAAGCATAGATGCATACATTTCACACAAATAATAGTAAAACTTTTTTTTATTATTGCACTAGATAGTTTATCTTTAAAAATACTCGTTTTTCTTTTCTTTTGTTGAGAGACTATTAAAATTGTAACTGAGACCATATATTAATAACAAAAGCTATAGTGTAAATGACTTATAATATCCCAAAATTTGATGCATTGTTCATCTAACTTTTATCTGTTCTACATAGCATAATGAACGGAAAAAAAGTAAATATTGAGGTTTATCATTTATAACACTATATGCATTCAAAATTCAACAATCAATTAATGGTCAACTGATCTGAAATTTTTGTTACATAAATATCAATAACAATATTGTATTGATTGTAAATATAATTTAACTTGATATGATATTTTTAAGCTTTTTAATACAAAATAAAAGATTAATTAATTTTAATATCTAGAATGACGATCTTTGCTAAAACATTTGTAAATATGACATCAAACTTGATTGGTAGATACATACCTATGAGATGAGGGTCTTAGGGATCAAGACTACAATTAAAAGACAAATCAATGAATGCATATTTCTATTTTAGATATGACTAATTTAAAACTTTATTTTTTAAGAAAGAAATATGTTGAAATTTTCTCATATTTTTTTAAGTTAATAATCATTATGAATAGTAATGAAAATTAATGTTCAAATTGAATTAAAATAAATATTTTTTATTATTTATTTAAAGTAGTTTTCATATTTTTCTTGTTTTAAATAGTATAATCAATGAATGATTTTGTTTACTTATATAGAAAATATTAACACATGATAAATCGGAAAGAAATTTTTCAAAATAATATTTTAAATTTAATCTGTTTTATCTACTTTAAGAACCAAGGAGCACCTTGATCTTAAAATTTCTATCAAAAACATCATCTTCATAAATTGAACTTTTTCATAGTCTAAAGATTGAAGATTGAAGTTTACAAAATATTTTGTTTAATAGTATTTAGTTAATGAAAATGGTAAACTTTTAATGGATTTAAGAAATAGAAGTAAGGAGGAAATAAGTTTTGTAAAAATAAATTGATATAAATTTAAAAATCATCCTTATTACTATTATAGAAATAAGTAATATTATATTTAGAAAAATATATATTTTAATTAATTCATTTAACATGGATTTTCTACTAATTGCATTGGATAGTATCATAAGATTTGTGTTCAAAAATGAGCCATCTAACTATAGAGTTCAAACATGATATCAAAATGAAATTATTAAATAATTATTTTATGCATAATATCTACAAACAATTAAAAAAATATTAATAGCTATTGTGTATTTCTTTATAAACAAAATGATTCAATAAATACATAGTTGTCAATTAAAAATCTTACTAGTCATAAAGGAGAATAACAAAGGAGAAAACACAGGAGAAAATATATATCATGAGGATGGCACTTACAAAACAACATTTGAAAAATAAAATAATAATAAATAGGCATTGCATGTAAATTTAGGTGATGAGAAAGGAGAATTGTTAGTTACACTCATGATACCATTTCAACTTGTTGATATGTATAAACACAAAAAGTACAACTTTTGAATATATTTTTTAGTACAAATATTGAGATTGTTCTACAATAAGATGCAAGAAAGAGATTGTGATTGTATCATTTTAGTACAATAATCCACTCCAATAAAAATCAAATTTAAAACATGTTCAACATAAAATTTATATTGAGTAAAAAAATCAAATGATTATTATAAAATATAAAAAAATGATTATTGAAACCATATTTATAATTACATGAATATAATACAAATTTCTAGACAATCAATAACTTCACATATCAAAGATGGTTCTACAAACTAAAATAAAACAAGAGAAATACAAATACAACAATCAAGTGATTATTATAAAAAATAAAAAATAAATGATTATTAGAACCATCTTTAAATGATTACCGAAATCATATTTATAAAATTACATAGATGTAATACAAATTGACAATCATCAACTTTACATATCAAAGATGTCTCTAATAACTAAAACAAAACAATAGAAATGCAATATCATTTATTCATCCACTTTCATTTGTTTCTTTCTAATTTAAAGAAATCATCCACTTTCATTTGTTTCTTTCTAATTTAACTTATTTCTTTGAATGATAGTAAAATTGTATTTGTTTCCTACATATACTATTTTTTATGGATTCAATAATAATTTCACACCTAAATAAATGAGGAAATAGAGCATTTTATGCAAGGTCAAGGAGGAAAGCATGCGCCAATAGTGGCATGTTGTGATGGTTAAGTTTTCTTGGCATCAAGGTTCAAATCCCACCGATTCATAGCTCTGGATAAAAAGCGTTTACCCATTAAAAAAAAAAAGGAGGAAAGCACTAAAATTTCTAATATGTCCCAATTTATGATTACCATGTTCCTTCTATAAAAATCTATTTCTAGAGTTTATAGCTTGAACTAGATGTTAGACACTTCCTATAAGATCAAAGACTAATGTTTTCACCTCATCATATCTTATTTTCTCTCCTATCTTATTTTCTCTCCTTAAGAATGTATTCATGTTTAATTTTGAACACTTTTTTTTTTCTTTTTTCTTTAAAATCTACAAGCTCATACTTTTGTAAAACAATTCACATGCCTTTTCAATTTTGCATACATGTGTGTTGTCAATACTATCGAATCGATTACATTACAAGGAGCACAAACGATCCAACTTTTCATAGAATTCATTCAGCCTAGGGCAGAGATATTGATGAAAGGATTAAGTCCCGAACTAGTTCCTTTTCCAGTTGAAGAATGCCTAGTAAATAGAAATGAGCCAAGAGGAATCTTGCTCACTGCTAGGCGAAGACAAAGAGGGTGGTGAAAATGAAAATGAAATGGAGCAAGAGGAAGATGCACAGGATAGTAGAAATTCAGCAAGCAGAAGTATGAACGAAATTCCATATCCCTAAAAATATCAAGTATATAATTATCCAGTGAGGCTTGTTTTTTCCTTTTTTCTTTCCTTTATTAAATTCATTCCATTACAATTTACAATATTTGGATAGAAAATTGGTATTTTTCTATTCTTGCATGTCAATTTTAGAATTATGGAAATTGTAAAGTTATAAAATAAAGCATCTCAATTGAAGAAAAATCAGAGGCGAAAGATTTACCGTCTGTTTTTAATTAGATCGTCAGTGAAAAAGGGATGAGAAGATAACATTCCAATAGTCTCAAGCTCCATTAGAAATCTGTGTAACTGACATGAACATCTTCTTGCGTAACATGATTTATACTGCAATATACGAGCATTTATAAAGACACGTATGCTGTAGCCGTGTCTAGATTTGCAGAAATATGAAGACAAGCTGCAAAATAGGTATTGCCACTTATAATTTTGTTTTTGCCATATTTCCGCAACATATTGTTTCACTTCATTCAGTTGGCCAACTGAATTAGGCCCACGTAGAGTCATGCATTTTTGTGTAAAACAGTTTTATTTTAATGCATGAATCTTATTACTTATTTACATGTTAGTTTAGTTTTCATTATTATGTTAGATGGTTCAAATTACCTCAATATGATGTCGAATGCAAACAATGTTTCAGCTTATGTAATAAAAAGAATAAAATTGTCAGAAGCACCAAGCCTTATTGACACTGGAGCCATTATTCTTATAATGTGGGGGGCATGCATGTTGTTCACCTGTCTCCATACCACTAAACCATAGCTCTGAAGGACAATCTGTGTCCGATAAGTTATCAGCCAAGAGTTTTTCATTTTCTTTTTAAAAGCTGACCAGAGCAGATGGGTCTGACTCTGCATTTAGAAGAATAAAAGTGGATGCATGTAAGATAAGTTTTCAGCCAAACATATTTAAGAATGATTGACCATCACTTTTCAATGACAGAAAACTATTGCAGATGCAGAAGCATTTCCTCTTGCACTGCAGCCCTTGTTAATATTTGTTCGTTCTTGTTCACTCCATATTCTTAATTCTTGATCTCGACCACAATGGAGGGCTAAGATAATAGAGTGGTTTCAGCGCTCCATAGCCTGTTTTCAACTCTCAATGAAGCACAATGAATTATTCAAACGGGCTTGGATGTGAGCGGCACAAAATTTCTAATTTATTTGTGTAAACGTTGTTTGTAGATATTCAAACTAAATTAGTAATTGTGCTGAGGCTAGAGAAAGACCAACTGCAGTGTATTCTAGAAATGGAGAAGGCAGGGATGATGGAGACTGCATTAAGACTAAATTGGTGTAATGCCTGAGAAAAAGTTATAATTAAGAATATACTTAAAAGAGTTGTTTCATTATTAAAGAGAGACGCATTTGATTATTGAATTCAGTGATATCGTTATATATCAACGAGTTTAACAAGAGATGCAATGTGTCAAGTTCTTGCCAATAGTTAGAAAGGAAAGTAGAGATATGTAGATGGAAACGGAGATATAGAACGAGAGGGTGGAAATGGAGATACAAAACGAGAGGGTGATATGGAAAGAGAGAGGGGACAAAGGGATGAAATGAGATGTAAAAAATATTTTTGTATAAAGGGAAAGACATAATTGAAGAGAGAAATATGAAAGTGATATATAGAGGTAGAGAGAGGGTGGGATCTAGTGTTAGAGAGTGTTGGGGAGACAATAAGATAGATATAAAGGAATATAGATTGAAAAAAAAAAATGGAGGGATAAAGATAGTTTGTTTAGAAGAAATAAAATATTATCATAAAATTGATCATAAATATAATTAAACTAATTTAAATAATTTAAATTGTAAAAATTAAAATGGTAGTACACATAAAATAATTAAAAAAACTACATTAAAATTGTTAAAGTTAAAAGTTTAACTTTTATAAAACACTAGATAAATTGTCATAATAAAACACTACCATAAAATTAGTTAATAAATTACTTTATTAAAAAACACAACCTAACTTTGTCATGCGTCTACAACTTAATAAAATATAAAGCACCAATTTTCATATTATATCATTACATAATTTCATCTTCTTTTATTTTTTATTTTTACAAAAGAATAGTTAATAAATATTAGGGGTTACTCTTACTCCAATACACATTTACTATTAGTAAAAAAATAATAATTATTCTTAAAATAAAAATTCTTAAATTAAATAAAAGACGAAAATTATTTACTAGAAAGGGAAAATACCTAAATTAAAGAAAAGAAAAAAGAAAAGAAAACTAAAATTACAATACCAGTTTTTTTTTTCAATAAAAGTGGACAAGCCACTAAACTTTTTTCTTTTATTATTATATTTAATAATTTTTACAGCGGGTTCAAAGGGCATACAGGCAGGAAAGAAGCCACAAGAAAACCTCTGGTTATCACCTAAAATAAACCAATCTATTTTGCCCTTACAAGATAGCTATTAAATAGCCAATTGCTCATATAACCTACCCAAACCCAATCCTTTGAAATATACAATGAGGTCCCATAGGAAATTTCTGGATACAATAGAACATCATGAATATATCCATCAAAACATAAGGTCAACTAATTACAAAATGAAGAGCATGATGCCAACAAATATCTCCTCGTGAAAATCATGCCAAGACACCAAGAAGCCCACTTGCTTTTACCAATAAGGGAGCAAAAAATTCTTCAGCCTAGCTTGAGAAAAAAGAATGTTGTACCAAATTTGCCCATACCTGCATCAAAAAACATAGCACCTCTCCAAGATAGCATAGAAAAATTTCAGACATTAAAAAACCAAGTACTAGTGCCTTCAGGTGGGGGATCATTATTTACATCCGAAGGAGAAACAACCCTTAGAGGGAATTCGAGTCATGCAGGAGCAGAAAATAGAAAGCTCAAAGAAAGTAACGAGTGCAAGGCTTCTAAAATAGCCAAATCTTTATCCACAATCTGAGCAAGTACCCAAGTCACAAGAAACTCCATGCATGCCCGAGTATCATCCAAAGTGTCACATATCAGTCCCATTCTTAGATCAAACAATAATTGACCATACCATCCATTACCCAAAATCTCATGATGAGGAAGAAAATCACCATAATAGAAAGACCCCACATCAAAATGATAACTATCCAAAGCAAAAAAAAACAAATCCCCATTACACATTGTTGGAAACATGAACGTGGAGACCAGAAGATGAACCAATTCAGCATCAAGTAAAATATCATAGCAAATAGTAACAAATCGAGACATAATCTCAGAGTAAGAAATATTAAGATTGATTTCCAACTAGCGATTCCCCAAAAGCCTACAGATTCCTTTAGCCACCATAGGAGGAAACAGGTTGAAAACCGTACCAATCTTTTGAAGATTATCCTCATTTTCTTCTTTCGGAACCATAGATTCAAGCACCACTCTATTTTAATAGAAGATAAGAAATTCGATAGTTTCAAAAACAAACATACCCAGACAACCCATAATCTATGTGACACAAAATGTAGACTACCACATGATAAATAGATGAAGTGAAAGGCAAAAAACAATAAATAAATGACTATCAGCAAGTAACCATCACGACGATGGCAAGAAAGATAGAAAAAAACCAAATCAGAAATGCAAACTGCGACGATGTGATATTTCACAAAAGATAATAGCACCTCAAACCTGACAGCCATCAATGATATTTCAAATGGGAGATGACACATATGCCAAAAAAATGATTACAAACATCATAAAACAATGCCAATCCTGCCATGACCAAACTCACACAAACAATATTCAAGAGAGTACATAGACATCATCAAATAGCCAAAGTACGTTTAGCAGATAATCCCACACACATGCCAATATCCATTTTAATCCAAAAAACAAAAAGCACTTTAAATCGCACATACCGCCACCCTTGAGTGTATCAAGAATATCCACACCCTCACCCTATGAGTGACATCATATATCATAAATATAGAAAGCAAAAATACCATATCTACTTCAAATACCCACCATATAACGATAATCATCCATATAGTGAACATGAATACAAACCTGACAATTCAAGGAGGGTGAGAAAGGACATGTATTAACACTATTAGATACCAGATTGAAAAAGAACCATATAAATCATTAATTAGAGAGAACTCTATCCCAAACATTAGACGAAATTTCTTTGGGATCAACTATGTAAAAATGAGCTTTTCTATCAATAGCTAAATTAGCCAAAATATCCACCACTATGTTAATTTCTCTATAGCAATGACAAATTAAGAAGGAATCAAAAGAATCTAACTTTTGCAGAATATTATCAAGCAAATATTGCAACTTCCAGCAATTCAATTTCTTCTTCATAACACTCTGAATTATTACCATAGAGTCACCCTCAATCACTATGTTTTTAATCCTTAATGAAATTTCCATATCCCAACCAACGGATAAAGCTTGATACTCCGCAAAATTATTAGTACTAATACCAATATCATGACATTTCACAAGAATGAGTTGCACATTATGATTAAAAATAGCCATCCCAACCTCTGCCTTCCCAGGATTTCCCCAGGAAGCACCATCAAACTTGAGTTTGAAGTTTTCCCAAGGAGGAGTTTTCCACTTGGCCAACTGTAGACACTTAAAAATAATTATTTTAATTATTTTTAATTTCTCACATAATTAATTTATTAATTAATTATGCAAATTCTAATTCTCCTCAATATTAATTAGATATAATTAATATTGTCACTATAGTTGCAAATTCTAATTCTCTTCAATATTAGTTAATTATAATAAATATTGTCACTATAGTATGTGATTGGTTTATTTAATGGATCAACTCCTCTTTTTATTCTTCTAAAAATTAAATCTTCTCAAATTGTCCCCTTAGATAATTAATTTCAATTAATTAGTTAACCTACATGATTCCTACAAATCATCTTCCTAATCCATCATTAACCTAATAAATTCTTCTAGAAATTTGCTAAACTCACTTAACCTTATTCTTCTAATTTTTAATTCCCTGCAGTCATTCTCTCTCCTAGTCAAATCCTCCTACAAATCCTATCCCACCTAATCTTTCCTCTAATCCCCCTCCTAATGAGTTGCTAGTGGCTAATCATCATGATTAGCCACAAAGTCAACTCCTTGTCCCTTCCATCCAACCACTATCTTTAAATGCTCTTTTCCTAGGTGAATGCAAGATTTTCAAAATCTCACATTCCTCTAGGCATCTCCTCTCCCAAGGAATTTTTAATTCCTTCTTATTCCTCCAATCCCCATAATCATCCCTTTTTGGAGAACTTTAAATTCCTCCTCCCCATTCTTCAAGGAATGACCCATCCCTTGCTCTTCTCAAGGAACATTGGTAAGTCTTCCCAATGCACCTTGAGGAGTGTGGAGACAAGAAATGCTTCAAGGCATATCTCTTGGTCTCCACACCCTCTCTTGGGCCTTGTGTCAGCTCACAAGAAATCCTAGCCCTTCTTCTTGGATCCATCCTAGCCATCCATTCTTCCTCTCCTATTCCTATAAATTCAAGACTCCATCCCTTCATTCATCATCTCCAAGTTTAGTAATCATATGCTCCTAGTTTGAGCCTAGAAAAGCCATCATAGCATCCTTACCATGCCAAAATCATCTCTCATCCACACTTAATCATCTCATCTATATCATTCCTCAAAATCCATTTTAATCCATTTGTGCACAATATTTGGAGAACCATCCACATCAGGCAACCAAAGGAGCACATCAAGTGGAGCATCATCAAGGGGCGCCTTCACTTCATCAAGCTCAATCTGAGGGAGAGGTAAAAGGATTGTGAGGTATATGCATATTATTCATGTTTTTATGTGTATTTGAGTTATGTCTTTGATTTCATATGCTTCCATGTTTGGTTTGCATTTTTACTAACTAATCCATCTCATTCTCCTTTTGACCATCTTCACCAACAACCGCTGACCATAGGACTTGTTACTCTTGGAGACAAAGCCATGAGAAGGTAAGATCGAAAGGGATTTCCAACCCATGGTAACCCTATTATCCCAATGGGAAAAAGATGATTGGTTAGCCAGGTTCTTATAAATGTATGACAAAGCTACCTCCGAAATCGAGGCTTCAATTTTTTGTAAAATATCTGATAAAGAAAAACAAACCTTTTTGAAAATACTACTATTTCGTTCAAGCCAAATGTTCAAGCACAATAGAGGGAGAAATAAACCAAAGACATGCATAGAAAGATGATGAAAACATGAGAGGCCAAGAACAAAAGTGAGAAACAAGATCCTTAGAAATAACAAAAGATAAACCTAACTTTCCCAGTAGCCATTGCCAGCACTCATGAGAAAAATCACAATGAAGAAACAGGTGAGAAGATGACTCAAGATTCTTATTATAGAGAACACATGGAGAAACAATAGTAATACCTAATCTATCCAGCCTTATTACTATTAAAACTCTATCCTGGACAGGCGACCAAGTAAAAGCTTCATCTTTCGGTAAACAAGCCAAGTGCCAAAACAACTTATAAGGCCAATATGAACATGATTTAGCAGGTAAAAGAGAGTTATAACCATCTTTAACATAATACTTACCAGAATCATTCCTAGTCCAAATAAGTTCATCCACAGAGTCTGAGAGAGTAACCATCCTCTCACCCAAAATCTTATCAAATTATTCTTTCAAATGCAGATCCACATCAAGGAAATCAATTGACTTCCATTTAGCCAATTTTAGAGGACCATCCTGACCAATATACAAATAGTCCGCCACATACACACCCCAAAGAGAAGTAAGGATTTCAATCAAGGGAGACCAATCTCTAATACTAATTAAGGAACAAATTCAATTCCATGATTCATCCCAAAACCTAGCTTTCCTTCCATTATGCACAACCCATGAGAGACAAGGAATAATAACTGCTCTGCATTTACATAAAAAATTCCATATGACAGATCCAAAGGGAAGATTAGAAAATTCAAAAATACATTCTCAAGGAACAAAGTCCATTCCATGATTCATCCCAAAACCTAGCTTTCCTTCCATTATGCACAACCCATGAGAGATGGGGAATAATAATTTCTCTGCATTTACATAAAAAATTCCATATGACAAATCCAAAGGGTAGATTAGAATATTCAAAAATACATTCTCTAGGACCATTATTCAGATACTTAGCAAACATTATCTGAGCCCACAAGGAATTTGGCCTATCATAAAGTTTCCAAACCAATTTAGCCCCTAGAGCTAAATTTTGATTCACCAAATTATGAATGCCAGTACCACCTAATTCCTTAGGAAGGCATATCTTATCCCAGGCTACCAAAGGCAACCTCTTTTTTCCATCCTTATTGTTATTCCTGAGAAACGACCTAAGAGTATCTTGCAAATTCACAATAACGGATTTTGGAGATTATAAATTTGACATTTAAAGATAAATAGGTAGATCATTCAGAACAGATTTAATTAACATCAATTTAACAGCCAAAGACAACCATTTATGGTTCCAAGAAATAATTCTGTTTGAAATGACCGAAATAACCTTATCCCAAAAGCCACACTTATCTTTCTTAACGAAAAAAGGAATCCCAAGATACACACATGGCAACTTACTAATCTCAAAACCCTAGAAGGAATGCAATCTCTCCTGGACAAGTAGTGAAGTATTAAGGAAATTTTTTTTTGACTTATCTACATTAACTTTTTTGCCAGAAAACAAAGCATATTCCTGTATTATTTCTAAAATTATTCGAGCCTCGGGTAAAGAGGCATGACCAAATAATAGAGTATCATCAGCAAAGAGACAATGTGAAATATTGTGAGGATAGTTCTAAATCCTAATACCTCTCCAAAGACCCCCTGATCTAGTAGCCCTGATAGCCCAACTAAAAGATTCAACAAGCAAAATAAACAAAAAAGGAGAAAGCGGATCTCCTTGCCTCAACCCCCTGGAAGAAGAGGAAAAACCACAAGGGGAACCATTCAGAATCACTGAAAATCTCGCAGAAGATATACAAGAGCGAATCCACTTTACCCAAGCATTAGAGAAACCCAACCTCAACAATACCCTACACACAGCTTGCCATTCTACTCTGTCATAGGCCTTTATCATATCAAGCTTGAGAATCATGGTCGGAAATTTGTTGGAAGAAATAGAATGCAACACCTCGTGCGCCATGATAGCACCTTCTGTAGTTTCCCTCCCTAGAACAAAACCCCCTTGCTCCAAAGAAATAATCTTAGGCACAATCTTCGCTAATCTTATAGAGATTGCCTTGGTGAATATTTTATATAAGGTATTACACAGAGCAATAGGCTTGAAATCAACAAAAGACTTAATTTCCTCCTTTTTAGAAATAATTGAAATCAAAGTTGTATTCATTTCTTTCAAGATAGACCTATTCTGCCTAGTCTCCTCAAGAGCCAATAACACATCATTTCCCACAAAATCCCAACATTTTTGAAAGAACAAAGGTGTTATCTTTAATTTAAGATTAATAATCTATGGATGATGTCAATTTATTTTACCTACTTATTTTAATTTATCTTATCCGCACAATTTTCAAATGATTTTAATCATCATTAAATATTCATTTTATTCATAAATTAAATTATTTATTGTTAATTTAGTCTATTTCTTTTGTAAAAAAAAAAAATCCTTTTTTTAAAGCACAAAAGTAAAATCTACTTTGTTTTTATATCTTAGAATAGGTAGGGGTGTTGTTCTCGAAAACATTAACTCTAAAATTTTAGAAAAATCCGTCGTAGGAAAAAACGTGTCTTGCTCTTCTTTTCCAGGTACATTTGCCTATAAATAATATAAGAACTTTTAGATTTTAAATAATAGAAATTACTAGAATAAATCTTTAATGACTACAACATAGGTTAATTTAATATGATTTGACATTTCATTTAATCAGATTTGAAATATGTAATTTAAAAAATAAAAAATAAATTTTTTAATCCATTGTTTTCACTATAGATTAATCAAAAGAACGAAAAATGAGATTTAAATAATCATGTAAAATGAAAAATAAATATATACATTAGAAGTTTCATTTAAATTTTTTCATACTTTGACATGATTGGTCAAGCAAATAAGAAAATGGAATGCAATGGATGCATAAGTATTCTCCTTTGGTGGGAACTAATAATCTAAGTCATTCAACCATATCATATATATGCATCGTCTAGGCTAATAGTCCAACAACCATTTGATATAGTCAATGAATACTAAACTACTAAATTAGATAATGTATAGATGATATTTATTTTGTTTTTTTTAAATTTAATTATTTCAATAATCAAATGTCACAAATTTGATAATTGAACTTATACATATTTATGAGTTACCATTAAAAAATAATGTAAATATAAATTACATTACTTTCAAGTCATTTTCAATAATACATGAAGAAAATTTGATTTTTTTCTTTATTTGATTTTATAGGTTTCACTTTTAATAGTCAGATATGAATCTTATTTTACGGCATACATGCTTAGCAACTATTTAACAAATAACAACATTATCATTTATTTTGATTTGTCCATATTAATTATTTCCATGGCCCATTTGTCTAATTGTATATAAAAACTCAAAACCATATTCATGTGGTCCGTGTGCTACATGCATGATTTCTAGCATAGGCCAACAAAAGTTTCCACTATAATAAATTCAATGCATTCACCCTTTATTATGTCAAAAATATTGGTCGTGGCCAGCACCTCCTATGGATTCGTGACATGGCTTTCTCCCGCCTCCTATGGATCCTTAACTTTGGCCACTCTCTCGTTCACTGACAACTCGAGCTTTTGGTGTAATGGCAACGATGATTCCAACAATTGGTATCAGAGCGCCAGGTCACATGTTTGAATCCCAAGAGTTGCCTCTGGAATCCTTCATTGGTGTGGAGGAGGGGTGCCCATGGAATCCTCAGTAGGTACTAAGGGGGCGATTGTTGGTCGCGGTCAGCACCTACTGTGGATCCTTAACCCTGGTCGCTCTCCCATTCCCTGACAACTTGAGCTTTTGGTGTAATGGCAACGGTGATTCCAACAAAAAATTCTCCAATCCATTATGGTATCATTTTCCCAACCAATCATCACAACATGTGTTTGGCTAAGATTTATATACTCAACATGTGTGGAAGAAAGATCATAAGTTGAGAAATACAAGCTCATCATTCAGAACCACATTCATGTTCACAATGGTTTTGTATTCTTTTGATCCATTATCCAACACTAGGTAGGGTATAGCCTTTTCCTCATAATGCCTAGCAAGTCTCTTATGAAAAATTAATCAACTCAATTCCTCAATTTGTGAAGTAGTTGTAGTGTAGAGAAGGCTGGCAATTATCTTCTTACCATTAAATATGACTTAATCCTTGGCATGCATTTCCAAGAAACCAATAAGAGGCATGTTGATGTAGATCTCAAAAACCTTAAATATGTAAAATCTATGTTGCAACATAATTTCACCCGTATTTTTCTTTATTCATTCATGATCCAATATATTTTGAGGATGCAATTAAGTAAGAATATTCAATTATAGCAATGGATGAAGAGATGGATCCTATTAAAAACAATGACATATAGGACTTAATAAATTTCATTGAAGGAGAAGAATGCATAGGATTCAAATGGATTAATAAGACTACATTTAAGGAAAAAGATGAAATTGAAAAGTATATGATAAGTTTAATATATAAAGAGTTTACACAATAAAATGAAATTAATTTAAATGAAACATTTATACCCATAGAAAGGATTGATATAGTTAGAATGTTCTTAGCAATTATTGATCAAAGTAATCAGATGGCTTATTAAAGTAATATCAAATCAACATTCTCGAATGTTTTTCTTAAGAAGAGGTCTAGGTATAAGAACCACTAGGATATAAAGTAAGTTGATCTAAATACATGGTATGCAAGATATATATTCCCTTAATGAAATCAAACATCTAAGGGATGGTTCAACTAAATAGATTCACATATAATGAGTAATGGATTCAACAAAATTTGCAGTGAGCCTCTTATTAATATTTTTTTGTTGTACCTTTGTTTAAATAGCCAACATAAGGTCATTATTTTGTATAGAATTCTTTAGAGGTCTTAGCTTATGATATAGAAAGAAAAATCCATTTTCAAAATAGTCCTTAAGCACTAGAAAGCAAAGGATAAATGAACTTTTAATATCCACATACCAGTTCAGAGGGACAATGAGATTTTCTTAGGGTTGAATACCATGTTTCATGATAGTTGAAAGAGGTTTCTTCAATTTTTGCATTGGGATGACACATAGCTATAAAGAAGTGATACCTTGCATGAATCATGGAGGAGATATGACATGTTATTGGGACTTAAGAGGTTGAATAGTTCTAATTTTTCATACTCTCATCTATGTTGCAAGACTTACACATAGTCTTTACATATTCTACCAAGTATTCCTTGAAACATGATTTATATTATCAATCATTTGAACATTATTGAGGTATTCAATACTTTGTTAAAACTTTGGATTTGTAGAGTTTTATTCACAATTCGAGTTTAATGAAACAACTTACTAGAATTGGAGAATCTTTGGGAGAATAATAAGTTGTGTTCTATGTTTTCTAGTGTATGTATCAATAAATTCCATTAATATTATAGTTTAATATATAGGTGTGGTTGGGCTAGCATAGTGTGACTTCTTCATGTTGATTGTTAGAACAATGCCTTGATAATCGCTTAAAGATGTTAATTTATTTGTCATGAAACATAAAAAATAACTTAAACCTCACTTAATTTTGGAAACCCTAATAGGCGGTATGTTATCTTGAAGGGTTGTTTTTTTTAAATTTACAAATAAAGGTGAAAAAGTCCTTGTGTCTATCAATGAAAATGCATGATTGAGCTATAAGGTATTGCATCAAATAGAGTCATGTCTCCTTATCTTCATACTTATAGATATTAGATGTGTCAAAGAGTTTCACATAATAGCAATAAGGGGAACATATTCCAAACTATAGCATACACAATCCAATGAACATGTGAAGGAGGTAGATATAAAGAGAGGAATAGCTAATAGGATAAGATGTTATTCATGCAAGTGGTTTTTTATTATTGAATATTGTAAGATTCTTTCTACTCCATGTGTCTAGGGTTAAAGTTGACAAAGAATATGAAGGATGAAACTATTGACTCTAACTTCCACAATCAATTTGTTGCGAGTCTTGTGTGATTGGGTCACACTCAACTAGATATTTCTTTTATTCTAGGTATGGATTTCAAATATTCTATTTCTCCTAATTTTCCAAATTGTATGATAGTGAAGGAATATTAATCCATGTACAAGGGACTTTGACTATGGGTTTTTTTTATTCATCTTTTGGTTATTTAAACTTGTAAGATAAAATTTGATTTATATATAGGTAAGTTGCACAAATTATGAAAAATCACTTCACCACATAGGTAGTTCAAATAATTGATCTTTTCACAAAGCATCAAAGGGTAAAATAATTAATCTTTTCACTACACAGCTCCAAGGTTAAAGTTAAATTTTGAAAGTTCTTCTTAAATGTGTAATTCAATGTGGGTAGGAGGTGGATTTATAAGGAGTTTTAAATGTAATTTTATTTGTTCTTATGGTATCAAATTTAAGTTTCAAAATTATACCTATGTTGAGGTGGTGGTAGCATACCATGGGATTCAAATTGCCAAGCACAAAGGCCTAACTAAGATTATCACCCAAGGGCACTCTTTCAATGTCATATATATGTTACTGGATACAAAGACAAGTTGATGCAGAGCCCTTCACACACCTAGGGAATAGTCCAAAAGGTTTTTGTTAGACCCTTCAAAATATAGTAGGGATCCTACAAAAAGGACTCCAGACCTTAAAGGTTTGAACTACTCTCAACTCCTCAAGACTAGCACCTACTCAAGATGAGTAAATGGCTTCAACATCTCCAATACACCTCTCCATGACTCTTGCTCTTGGGGGCCTTGGATTTAGTCAATTCATGGCACCTAGGAACTATTCCAAACATATGATTTAGGCTTTGGCACCAATGCCCTATACTTCCTTTCAAAACCTACCCCCTTGGCTAGTAGCCCTCTTTGATGGGTATTTTTCCCTTAACTCCAAAATCTTAAACTCAACCTGGCAAATGATTTACCATTCCTGATACCCTTTATCAAGTTCCACTCATCCCCAAAAGGGATTGGCAGGATATGCAATCTAAGGGTCTGAACCCTTTAGAAGCCTAGAGGCCTAATTAGGGCTAATAGTCCTCAAATTACAAAGTAACTCCCATTTCTAGACTCTCAACCACCAAAATAACTTCATGATCATGTGGGGGATTAGAAATAGCCTCTAATTCTAGGTTTGCAAATCTAGAATCCACCACTATAAGATTTTAGGGTGACTGTCCTAATTTTGTCCAAGGTAATCACATGGAGATGCCTACCTAGGTTTGCTTCATGCTCTTCACAGCAAAGCCTCCCTTGCAGATACCCATGGAAATATTAAAATAAACTGGCCAATATTGCATTCCACCAAAGGAAAGACCTTCTAGATGGGTGAGGTGCAAGATATGGCCATTATTTGGTGAAACCCTAGCCAAACTCTGGTTTTCAGGGTTACAGTACGTAAATCAAAGGGTTCTCACTGCTCAAAAAGGATCAAGACCTCAAAATATCGCCAAAAAAAAGGTAACTAAATCCTCTACCTACTCCATGAACAAATTTGTTAGAATCAATCTGTACAATGACGTACAACAATAGCAAGATCAGAATTTCACGGAAAAACTCAGTTTTTTGTCTTATTATGCTTCCAAACTTCAATCCACAACCACTCTAACCTTCAGACTCATTTCCAAAAGCTATATGGGTCTTCTCCAAATGGTTTCCAACTGAATTTGAAGAGGTTGGATCCATTGAGAGGCTTACATCAACCAAAATTCAAAATGTTGCACTTTTGCTTCAAAAGTTGCATTTTCCAAATGTTGCACTTTTGTCAAAACTTGTAAACCAAGTTTCAGATCCACACAACTTGGATCAACCAAACACAACCTAAACACCCTAAAATCCTTCAAAACATCAAAAACAACATCATTCTACCCCTATTTACCAAATTGTCCCTGCACCATACTCCCCAGAAGAAGAGATCTCAAGCCCGCTTGTTGAAGAGGTGTCCCTGCACCATACTCCCCGGGAGAAGAGATCTCAAGCCCACTTGAGATCAGGGTTTGGAGGTCTATAGCATGGTTGGAGATTTGGTTTTCTATCATCCAAACTACTTCAGAGTCTGGTTTTCCCTTCCAACTCACCAAATACTCTTTGTACTCCTTGTTCCTTGTTCTCTTTGTCAATCTAGTGTCCAAAAACTTCCTCAATCTTGGTGGATCATGCTTTGGAATATTATCATTTGTTGCAACCTACATTGGTTCCTTGTCTTCATTACCATTGCCTTTGTAAGGTGTTAGATCACATACATTGAAAATCAGTGACAATCCAAGATCAGGAGGAAGTTGGATTTCATAAGTATTTTGCCCATACTTCTTCACAATCTGACATGGTCCAATCTTCCTCTGCATGAGATTTGTGTGTTTGCCTTTTGGGAGTCTCTCCTTCTTCAAATGCACTCATACTAAATCCCCAACACCAAACTGCACATCCCTCTTTTTCTTGTCAGCATGAGCCTTGTACTTCTCTATAGATTATTGGAGATGAGACTTCACGTGATCATATACCTCCTTGATGGTTGAGGCAAAAGCTTCACCACCTGCACTAATGGACTCTTCTTTAGGTAAATCCCTCAATTCTTGCACACCTCTTGGGTGGATTCCATACACAATTTTGAAAGGATATTTCCCAGTGCTCCTATTTATGGTGTCATTGTATGATAACTCTGCTTGTTATAGTATGTTGTCCCATTTTTCTCCATGTTTTCTTGTCAAGCATCTTAGTAGGTTCCCTAAGGACCTATTGACAACTTCAGTTTGTCCATCCGCTTGCAGATGGTAGGCTGATTAGAAAGCTAGGTTGGTTCCCATCTTCTTCCAAAGGGTCCTCCAAAAATGTCCTATGAACTTCACATCCCTGTCTAATACTATGTTTAGGGGCAACCATTGTATCCTGAATATCTCTTTGAAAAACAAGTCTGCAACATATGAGGAATCACAAGAGGTTTTGCATGGCAAGAAGTGAGCCATTTCTCTAAATCTGTCCACCACTACAAAAAAACTGTCATACCCCTTCCTCGTCGTAGGAAGACCCAACACAAAATCAATGCTTATGCTTTCCCATGGCCTAGAAGGAATGGGTAAAGGTTGGTACAAACCTGCATTGGTGGATTTCCCTTTGTATTTTTGATAGATCACATATGTTTCTTCAAACCTCCTAACATTTTCATGCAACTTAGGCCACTAGTAGTGTCTTTTCACAAGGTCAAGTGTCTTGTCAAGGCCAAAATGACCTTCCATTGCTCCACAATGCTTCTCCCTAATAATATTCAGCCTCATTGAAGACTTAGGTATGTAGAACTATCCACCCTTATATAGAAATCCTTCTTGGATCAAAAATTTAGAAAATTCAACATGATACCTCTCACCAAAAGACTCACATACCTTGTAGATCTCTCCAAAATCTTCATCAGCATCATATATGTTCTTCAAGGTGTCAATGCCAACACTTTCCATCTTAATTTGGTTGATGGTTAAGACCCTTTTACTTAAGGCATCTATAAATTTGTTCTTGACCCCCTTTTTGTGCTTGAGGTTGAAGATGAAGGCTTGTAGGGTATCTACCCACTTCATGTGCCTATGATTTAACTTCTCTTGACTATTTATAAAACCTAGAGCCTGATTGTAAGTGAAAACTATGAACTCCTTTGGCAGTAAGTAGTGCCTCCACTTCTTCAATGACTGAACTAAAGCATACATCTCCAGATCATAGGATAAATATCTCCTCTTGGCATCATTTATTTTTTCACTAAAAAAGGCAATTGGCCTTCCCTCCTAGCTGAGTTCTGCCCCAATAGCCATGTGTCTTGCATCACATTCCACCTAAAATGTCTTGTTGAAGTCTGGTAGGGCGAGGACTGGTTGTTCTACAACTTTCTTTTTCAAAGTCTCAAATGAGTCATTTTCCTCCTTGGTCCAACGGAACCTTCACTTTTGTCCTCCTTTTATGGTGTCAAGCATTGGTGCAAAAACATGACTGAATCCCCTTATAAACTTCCTATCAAAGGTTGCTAAGCCATGGAAACTTAGGACATTATTCATGGTTTTAGGTGTTGGCCAAGATAGAATAACACTTACCTTCTCCTAAAAAATTATACGAAGTGATTTTTGGAATGGAGCTGGGAGGAACAGGAAGCGGCAATGGGAGAACTCAAAATTCAAATTCTCTGAAAGGCGGGAACTCTGGTTCCAATGGTGGGAGTGCCCATAATGAAGTTGCTGGTCCTATGGGAGAGACGGACAAGCCTTCGGATATTCTGAAGGCTGTTGACATTTCGCAGATTCGTGGTACTCTGCCAAAGAAGGAAGTTGGTTCTGGGTTTTCAGGGGAGGGGTCCAGTGGGGGTTCTAGCCCATGTGAAGAGCCCTTAGAGAGCAGAAAAGAATCTAGAAAATGGTTATCCCTTTTTGGAACAAAACCATCTGGTAAATCCTCTTTACCTCCTATCAAGAATATTTCTGATCCAACTGGTGGAAAGTTCGCTATCTCTATCCCTGATCTGGTTTTGGATCATAATATAAACAACATGTTGAACTCCCTGGTAGACAAACTAATGGGTTCCTGTCCAAACATCAAAGTTGTTAGGGTTTACGTCAAATGGAAATGGGCTCTGATGGGTAACGTTGAAATATCGGCATTGCCTAAAGGCCTCCTTTCTTTTACTTTCTCATGTGAAGAGGATAAATTAAGGATACTATGTGGTAGTCCTTGGATGGTAGGAAGGACAGCCTTGGTCCTTCGAAAATGGCATCCGAATCTGAATATGAATGACTCTCTTTTGGCTCAAGTTCCAGTTTGGGTAAAGTTACCAGGCCTGCCTCTTGAATATTGGGCAGCAAGTATCTTTTTAGGAATAGCAAGTTCCTTTGGTGAACTCCTCTTGATAGACCCACTCACAACATCTAAAAGGAAACTCACTCATGCTAGGTTTTGTGTAGGGATAGCTCATGATGCAGATATGCCAGAATAGATAGATATAGTTTCAAAGTTGGGGACATGGAAACAACAAATAGAATATGAATCTATCCCCTTTGCCTGCTTTCATTGCAAGAAAGTAGGCCACTGGGCAAAATCTTGTCCTTTCAAGCCTAAAGTAGAGCTCAAGCAGACTAAACCCCTAGGTGAAAGTAAAAGGATTCCAAAAAAAAAGGTTTGGCAAGTTAAAAACTCAGAAAATAAGGAAGCGGATTTTGTTGACAACAACTGTTTTGAACCCTTGGGGGAAAATAAGGAAGTGGTCTCCCCAACTTTTGTTCTTCTTATACAGGAAGTATTGAGGAATGATTCAATAAAAGTTAACAACCCCGTGACAGAGTAGATCCGAATAGAGGAATTGAAAGAATATACTGTATCCTCAAAAGATACAGCCGAAGTGGTAATTGCTGACACTTTTGCTGCTAAAGAAATGCAAAATAAAGAGGAACAACCTGAGGAAGGGGAGATCACTGGCTCCCAAGAAGAAAAGACTGACTCTCTCCTCAGTAATTCTGAAGTGGTTCTTGAGAAAGATGCTGACTGGAAAATACAAAAATACAGAAACAAGAAAGGATCCACTCCCTCGGCTTCACAACTAAGGAAATCCAAGAGAATTTCTCAAGTTGATGTTGGGTACATTTCCTCTTCCCTAGGTTGACCTTCTAACCACAAAGTCAGAAAAAAGGAGGCCAGTAAGAACATTGCAAATGGGACTCAGAAAACTCTTAAGGAGTTAGGAATCGGTAAGTAACTATGAAGATTATCTCTTGGAATATTAGGGGACTTAATAATCCTCATAAACATGATATTATTAGGAATATGATAAGGGATAGTAAACTTGATGTTTTTCCGATTCAAGAGATCAAAATTAGTAGAGAAAAAGTTGAAACTCTAAAGTTTTTTAAAAATGGGAGTATCAGTGGTGGTAGCTCGGAAGGTGCTTCGGGAGGAATAGCTACTATGTGGAATCTCAATAGTGTCAAAGGACATGTTCTTATTCAAGAAAAAAAATTCTCTTGCATTAGATTTGAGAATTTAAAAGATGGAACAACCCAGTTTCTGGAAACTATCAGCAGATTCTAGATTCTGGAAACTATCAGCAGAATCCAGATTCTGGAAATTATCAGCAGAATTCAGATTCTGGAAACTATTAGCATTGGTGAAGGGAAGTCAATAGTAGATTATGTGGAGGATTTGACCAAAACTATTGTTAGAGCTGAAAATATGAGAGACTCCTTCAACCCCAGATTTGAGCAAATTGAGAAAGACTTGATTGAGAGGAAAGAAAATGCCAATGCTATGGATCAAACAATGGCGGAAACTGTCAACAAAGTCAACAAAATTGAGGAATGGCTTAAAATTATTGCAGAGATTCTGAAGGCCTCTCCTGGCAAAACCAAAACCCTCATCAGCAATTTAGAGGAGGAGAAGGATACCCTGGAAATTGACCCTAACACTGAAGGAACAGGAGATTTTCAAGGACCCAGAACAAGAACCAGTGGAAAAAAGAAGGAGAATAAGCCAAATAAGGACTTGGATGAACTTAAAGCAGCTCTGGCCAATTAAGAACAGCTGATTATTAAGGCGGAGGACCTCCTGAAGGCTTTATAATAGTGCAGTGTTTTCTCTGGTTTCTTCATTTTGTTGTTTCTATCCACTGCTGTCCTTTCTGTTTATTGGCTTTATTGCCAGTCATTGTGTTAGTTGTTATTTATTGGTCTTGATTCTGTTTGATGATCCTGTTTAATCTCCTTTGTTAAAGGTTTCGGGTCCTTAAAACCTGTTTTTCTATTAATCAGAACACTTACCTTCTCCTGGTCCATTTTCAACTCACCTTGTGAGATTACAAATCCCAAGTAAATAATCTCCTCTTGCATGAGCAAACACTTATCAAAGTTTATCATTAGGTGCTCTTCATGTAATCTTTTGAGGACCATATCTACATGGTCAAGGTTCTCTTCCCTTGTGTGGCTAAATATCAAAATATCATCTAGATACACTATTACAAACTTGCCTATGAACTCCACCAAGACCTCATTCATCAACCTCATGAAGGTACTAGGGGAATTGGACACCAAAAATGGCATGAATTTTCACTCATACAACCCCTCATTAATCTTAAAACTTGTTTTCTATTCATCCCCTGGCCTTATTGTAATCTGATGGTATCCAATTTTTAGATCAATTTTGGTGAAATATTATGTACCCCCTAGGCAATCAAGTAAATCCTCTATCCTAAGGATTGGGAACCTATACCTTATGGTTATCTTGTTGATGTCCCTTGAGTCTATGCAAAGCCTCCAAGTGCCTTCCTTCTTGGGTGCAAGGACAACAGGTATTGCACATGGGCTTATAATTTTTCCAATTAGCCATGATTCTAGCAACTCCTCAATTTATCTTGCTATCTTTGCATTCCGGTCTGGAGTAAGCTTGTATGTTTCTTTATTTGGTAGGGTAGATCTAGGGATCAGATCTATGCAATGACTTATGTCTCTTACTGATGGCAGGGACCTTGGCAATCCATCTGAAATTATGCCTTTGTACTTGTCAAGTAACTATTTGACTGCAGGGTCTATGTGCCTTTGTCCTTCTTTCCTCTCTGCAAACTGCTCCTTCTTTGTCACCTTGGAACTAGGAATGAGGGCATAGAAAACTTCATTTTTTTTTTCAATCTCCTTCATGAACTGCTTTCCTTCTACCAACAAAACTTTGGCGTCTTTCCCCTTTGGTTCCATCTCATTCTCCATTAGAGGTAAGAGTTCTATCACCTTACCATCTTTGGTGATTGAATAGGTGTTTCTAACCCCGTCATTATGAGACTTCAAATCAAACTTCCATGGTCTCCCAAATAGGAGATGACATGCATCCATCTTAGATACATCAAATAGTAACCTCTCCTTGTATGATCCAATCTGAAACTCTACCTAAGCCTTCTCTTCTACCATTTCTTGCTGACCTTGGGTGAGCCATGAGACCTTGTAGGGGTAAGAATGTGGCAACCTTCTCAACTTAAGCTTCTCTACTATTTCAAGTGACACAAAATTCTCAGTAGACCATGAGTCTATCAGGACCTTGCATACCTTTCCTCCTTCCCTGAAGGTAGTTTTGAAAAGAGAGTTTCTTTGTGGCGGCTCCTTATCAGGTACCTTCATGGTGGTCACTTCTCTCCTCATCATCAGAGCCTCTCCTCTTTTAGGGTATCCATAGCTATCAGGAGCATTTACACTTTGATAGGTGGTTGCACTTACCACACTTTGGCAATCATATTCCTGCACCAAGTTACTCCTCCTTTCTCCCATGGAGCTTGTAGCTTTCTCTGGACACCTATTGTCCATGTGCCCCTCTTGGTTGGAGTTGTAACATCTAGGAGGTTATTTGCCTTGGGATATTCCTCTAGAGGATGGTCTTATGCCCCTAAAGTTCCCTCTTTGATTGTAGCCTCCTCCTTGGTTGTAACCGCTCTCTCCTCTAGTGCCTTCTTGACTACACTCACCTTGGTATCCAAAACCACTTCCTTTGCATCTAAAAGGGATTCTTTCCCTTCATTGTTGTCTCCCTTTGCCTCTAATATTTTGTTCCTACCTCCTCTTTAGCTTCTCCTCCACCTTAAGTGCCAAATGCAAACATTTTTGGACTGTCTCCAGGGTGTGGAGATTCAAATCTTTTCGGATGGAAAATCTCAGTCCATTGAGATATCTCGCTAATTTTTCATCCTCACTCTCCTTTACCTTGGTCTTCACACACAACTTCATGAACTCCTCTATGTAGGAACTCACATCCATCTCCTCTTGTGCAATTGGACATTATAGTCCACTGGAACATAGGCTTCCTTCACCAAAGCCATCATCTTCTTCCAAGTAGCAACTATTCTCTTCCCCTCTTTCACCCTCTCATCTTGGATGAAAGTCCACCAAGTGAGCGCAGCCCCTTTCATTTTGGATTGGGCCATTTTCACCCTTTCATGCTCTGGTATGTCTTCACTCTCAAAGAAATAGTCCAAGGAGTCTATCCACTCCATCACTGTATCAGGTTCCATCTTACTTGTAAACACTAGCAGATCCAACTTCACATTAATGTTTATCCTTTCCATGGACTTGAGGACACTCATCAGGGGTCTCTGGTCTGAAGGAACCTCTAGTTCTTCCTTCCTAGGGATCTCCTCTTCATACCCTTCTTCAACTCCTCCAAACTCTCTCTCTCCCCTCTCCAATTTGCCCTTCAACTGGTCCATTTCATTTCTCAAGGCTTGATTCTCAGCCTTGACTTCTCTACTCTCTTCCATCTACTTCTTCACCAAGACAACCAACTCATCAATGGTCATCCTTGATGGGAGATCTTGGGATCCCTCTTCCTTTGACATCTTGTCTTCTTCTTCGGTCCAAAGGACACTCCTAAACTCTGATACGACTTGATGCAGAGCCCTTCTCACACCTAGGGACTGGTCCAAAAGGATTTTTTTAGACCCTTCAAAAGATAGTAGGGATCCTACAAAAAGGACTCCACACCTTAAAGGTTTGAACTACTCTCAACTCCTCAAGACTAGCACCTACTCAAGATGAGTAAATACTTCAATATCTCCAATACACCTCTCCATGACTCTTTCTCTTGGGGGCATTAGATTTATTCAATTCATGAAACCTAGGAACTATTCCAAATATTTTATTTAGCCTTTGGTACCAATTCTCTAAACTTCCTTTGGAAACCTACCCCCTTGGCTAGTAGCCCTCTTTGACGGGTATTTTTCCCTTAACTCCAAAATATTAAACTCAACTTGGAAAACTATTTACCATTTCAGATACCCTCTATGAAGTTACACTCATCACCAAAAGGGATTGGCAAGATCTACAATCTAAGGGCGTGAACCCTATAGAAGCCTAGAGGCCTAATTAGGGCTAATAGGCCTCAAATTACAAAGCAAATCCCATTTCTAGACTCTAAAACACCAAACCAACTTCACAAGCATGTGGGGGATCACAAATAACCTCTAATTATAGGGTTGCACATCTATAATCCACCAGTATAAGATTTTAGGGTGACTGTACAGTGACGTACAACAACATCAATATCAAAATTTCAGGGAAAAACTCAGTTTTATGTCTTATTATGCTTCCAAACTTAAATTCACAACCACTCTAACCTTGGTAATCATTTCCACAAGGTATCTATGCCTTCTCTAAATGGTTTCCAACTGAATTTGAAGAGGTTGGAGCCGTTGAGAGGCTTACATCAACCGAAATTCAAAATGTTGCACTTTTGTCTCAAAAGTTGCATTTTCCAAATGTTGCACTTTTGTCAAAAGTTGTCAACCAAAACAAGTTTGGGATCCACACAACTTGGATCAACCAAAGACCACCTACACACCCTAAAATCCTTCAAAACATCAAAACAACATCATTCTACCCCTATTTACCAAATTGTCCAAATTGGCTTATCAAGATGCCTAATTTGGGGCATTGGTTTACAAGGTGGGGTCCTTATTCAAAACATAAAAAAATGCATAAACTAGAGGGATCCAAAATGATCCTAATCCTCATCCTTTGATCCATGAATGGCTTTTTTAAGAGGTGCACCTACACCACAAGTCAACCTAGCCTCTCTTGGATTTGATTAGAAAGTCATGTCATAATTTGGTAACCATGTAGAGGAACACAATTAGTTGTGTGTACAAGGAAGAAAACTAGGTGACAAACTTGTTGGATAATATGGCCACACAAGTGCAAAACATAATAATTTAGGATGAGGAGATCTTTCTCCCCAATTATGTCAAGTTGAAATTGAAAAATGGGGCTAAATTTCATATCTTGTATGACCAAATTTAAGTTTACCTAAATTTTATTCAAGGTTCAGACATACAATCATACCCCTAATAATGGCAAATTTTGGAAAGGGGCATTTTCTATCCTTTTTCCTCAGTAATATTTGGTATTTCTATCTCATAACTATATTTCTTGACATTATTAGAATATTCTAACCGGTTGAACCTAAGGATTGTAAAGCTCTTAAGAGCACCAAGAGGTCTAGGACAATCTGGTTAAGGAAAAAAAAATTCTCATGTTGAAGTCATGAATAGTTATGACTAAGATCTTTAATCAAAGTTTGAAAGTATTTTAAGGAGGGAAATGTGCTTGTCTACAATATCTCATTTCACTTTTCTATTGAGACTATCACTACTTGTACTAGTCTCCATAATGAATGGGTTAGATTGACAGGAAAACAAAGGAGGATCACAAAGATGCAATGAAAAATATCTTGTTAGAGTTTGAGAAGATGACCCATCTATAAAATAGCTTCAATAGGAAATATCTCTCTCATGTACAGTCCAAAATGCCTAAGTTCCCAATGAGGTATCATACCTCATAGGATCACTATAAGTTATTCCAAGCCTTCTTGTTTGCAATTCTTAATCACTTATACCACAAGTTAATATTGAAATTTTCTTTCAATATATATTTGTCTTTGGAGGAGTCTTTCAAGAAGGTTTTGAATTTTAGAAAGACCTTTCCTCTTTCTCTTCCAAAATAATTTGTCCCTAACCCCTACTAATTTCATCCACCCTAGAGTTAATTACCGTTACCATGTCCATCTAGATGATGGTCCCACACCTAATTATGAAAAATATGATTCTTCCTTGACTTTAGTCTCGAATTCTTCTCCTTGTAAGTAATCAAACCGATTATAACTTGTTCTTCCCAAATGGGTAAGATCCAATTCTAGACCCCCATACCTCCTACACGAAGGTCAATTTTGATTCCCACAAGGGAAATCAAATATTGGTTGACCTTAGAACCTTGAATGCTAAAGCTATAAATGTCTCCTTTCTAGACCCTCTTGTGGATTCCCCCATCTCAACTTTCAAAGAGGATTCAAACTCTCTAAGCTCCTTTAGCTTTGACTCCTAGAGCTCTTCTACTCTTTTTGGTTTTTTCAGTTCCTTCCCTAAAAAAGTAATGCCCCCTCCTTTCACTCCCAAGGAGAAAGCTCCTATTGAAGACCTAGATTTTATTCCTTTCTTTTTCCTTTTGAACAAGCACAATTTTTTCTTTGCATTCAACTCCATGAAAAAGTGGAGGATGTCCACGAAGCCTACAACTTGCAAAAAGATATTTTGAAGTAGAAGATGGCCTAGGTGCATACAACTAAGTACAAATTATATATCATTGAAACCCTTGTTTTCAAAAAAGCTCAAGTTGGCCAAATGAGATGATTGAAGAAGATATTTGGGATGCAATGAGAATATAGTAACTACCTTTGATAATTCAGAAAGACTTGATAAATATGTTTAAAATGTTGATCTTGAGGTGGTTTAAGTGAAGTAAAGGAAGAAATTGTAATATGAGGTTGCCAAGATGAAATTTAATCATAGGAAGTTATTGAAGAACATTCAAGGATTGATTATGTACTGCAAAGAATTTGTAAAGAATATAGCCACCACCATAGAAGTTTTCCAACAAGAATTGGAAAAGAAAAATTTAAATGTAAGCTGCAAGAAGTTAGTCTTGAAACTCACCATAGCTTTCATCCCTTTGCCTTGAAGAGGAAATGTCACTACAAAGATGCTCTTCATTCTATTTCTCCCTTCACAACTGAGGCTAGCTCGAACATGTCTCTTAGGGAGCTAGGGTTTGAAGAAAAGGTGGAGCTTCTCAACAAAGAGCGATAGGGTGTGGCTATTAAATGACCTATAGCTATCTACTTGTCCCTAGTTGGTCTTCTTTGTTTTCTGCTCCCGGTTGTTTTTGTCTAGTGGGAATCATTTTTCTTTCTTAATCTCACTCCTTGAGAGATTTGATCCTTTTGCCTTGATGGCTACTTTGTAATGGATTCAAACCGTTTCTCTTACTTATCTAATCAAATCAAGAATTTTCTCAAAGATATTATGTGAAACTAAGTGTTTATTTAGATTTTTTTTAAATTAAAAAAAAATCATATGAATATTTGATACTAACCATTTAGAAAGGGATTTTGTAAGTGCAGATTATTATATGTATGAATGAATGTTTTTTTTCATATTAATAAATATGTTTAATGATTTTTGTGAGGACTAATCTTATATATCCCATAACATTAAGAAGGATGTCAATACATTTAATATAATAAATAAATTACGTAGAATAATTAATGGTAGTGTTTTAAGAATAGACCAGGTCTTGTAGGCAAGACCTCTTGTAATTTATTTGACAACTGCTTGGGTACAAAATGATATAAAGCCCTCTCCTTCCCCTGCTTTTGTTATAGGCAACTGGCTCAATATTTTGTATATCCGACACAACACCCAATCATCCAACCAGAATACAAATACATGGACACACTAGATATGCAGAACTTAATGGGTATAAGAACTAAAAAGAAAACTAGTTCCATTACATACTCCCATGATGATGCACTTACTCTCCTCCCCTTGGCAAACTTGCCTTTGCACAACACCATAGCTTTCATGCCTGTCCTGCTATGGAGATACTCAGAACCAATTAAAGGGTTTGTTTGAAACATACCCATTTCTTCGGACATCGTTTCCAACTAGTAGAAATGAATTGAATATAATCATTATGTTCTATCGAAATAGAGGAAGCGTATCAGTAGTAATTATAGTTAATTTTGGGTATATATTTTTTTAAAATGGTATATCGAATTTCGACGATTTTTGTTGTTGTTTCTGTATGTGGCTTAATCACTTACAGATATTGTTCTGGCTTTTGAATACTAATGACACACATTTTAAGATTCATTATATGTGCAAGGGTCAAAAAGTACACATTTTAAAGTGTCACCCAATACCTACTTAAAGATGCCCTAATAACCATGCACTTAAAATTGTCAATACTTATCCACAAATACCCTAGTAGTCATGCACTATGGGTATCAATAAACTTGCACAAATGAATCAATTATCATCCCAAAACGCTAACTATTGGAACTAAAGTGGGCAGCTATTGGTACATGTCAAATTTATTAATTGATTTTTAGTTATCATTTTTTGAGTTTCTTTAAAGTTAGTAATTTAAGAACTGTGTGAAGAAGAAATGAATGATTATTGGAACTATAATGACTACTAATACTCTTCCTCTAACTATTTTCACCGCCATACAACAATAAAATATCCTCTGAATTCAACCTTGGTTTAGAGGAAGATCTTATTATTTTACCTTTCTTGCCCACGAGAGGGAGAAGAAACAATTCAATTTCGAGAGTTATCTTTGTTAAGGCTGTTTTGCAGATATTCAAACTAAAATTAAGTAATTGTGCCGTGAGATGAGACAATATTACATAAATGGAAAAGGAAGGGATGACAGAGACTGCATTAAGAGAAAGTTCATAGGCCCCATTCATTTCACCCTAACAACCAGAACAGTAATCAAGATAAGAATAGCCAAAATTTCTTCTATTATTTAATCAGATGATGTGTAGAATACAATGAATATAAATTATAATATAATATTAAAATTGCTTCAGGTCTTCATTTATACATGGTAGATATGAATGTTCTTTTATATCTTGGTTTTCTTGAAATGTTCTATGTGCTGTAAGATTCCACTGTTGACAAGCCGCCTGTGACTTTTATTCTCTAGCGTCTAAGTTTCCCAGCCCTCTAACAAGTTGTTTATTTTGACCCAGTCATATGAAGTGTTTCTATGGACCATTTTTATCACTCTTTTTCATAGCAGGGATAGTCTATTAGTCGACGTAATAGAAAATTAAAATCAATTAACACATCATCTCATTGTTTTTTTCCTTTTAAATTTTTGAATATATTATAGATTTAATATTAAAAAATGAGAAATGGATTATTTTTCCCAAATCTTATTGATAATGCTGGATAAAAATATTATTTTAGTCTTTTATTAAATTTATTTTTATTTATTTTAGTCTTTTATTAAATTTATTTTTATTTAATTTCAGTTCATTAATTTCAATGACTAAAACATCTAAAATTATGATTTTCTACCATGTCATTTATGTTGAAAGTGACATTGAAAACTACCATTTATATATCTCATACCTAAGTAATCCAAAGAAGTCAATTGTTTGTTTCCTATGATTTAAAGATGTACCTCATTCTATATGCCAACAAAATTGCTTGCAACTCATCTAATACTTTATTGTAACAATTACATTTCTATTACTAGGTATCTTTGAGTGTCCAAGCATGTATACAAATGAGCTCTTTTGAAAGAACCAACCAAATAATTGATATATTTGAAATCACAAGAGAATTTAGAGATAAGATTTCTTGAATTGTATAATTTAAATGTGATCCATAAGTATGGCATATGAAAAATCAACTCAAATCAAAAGATGATGTGGTATTCATTAATATTCATATTATTAAAATTATTAATATATTATTGATGGAAAAATGAATAAAGTGGCCATCAATGTATGCCATCTATTTTTTCTCCATTTATGTATACTAAAAGTGTAATTATTTGTTTTGTCCTTTATTTAAGTTTTAGAAATAAGGTTATATTTGAATGAGTTCTCTCATTTAAGAAAGAGCTAGAGTTATTAATTCTTTTAGGAGTGCAATTTTTTAAGGGTACAAAAATTATCTTCTATTTGAAGAGAGTTCACAATTGTGTTAGGTTTGTCTTGTTCATTATTTGTTCTTCTCTAGGGGGGACACACTAAAAAATCAACATCATAGACCAAATAGTCTATAAATTGATTTAAATAAAATGGGTCTATTAGCACTCTATGTCATGCAAGTTAAAACAATTAACATTAATTCAAGTGTCGTGATCCAAGCTATGTCTCTTTTTTTATCAATTTTTCCTTTCTTTTTAACTACAAATACTCAAGGAAATAATAATATGTCATATATATTTAAAGCCCCTTTGTTTAAATTTAACCCCCACCTTTTTATTTGTTTATATCTCACTTAATAAGAGCTCTTAAATAATGGGGAAACTGTTTTTTCTCGAATCACTAACATTTGTTCCTTTTATCCCCAAGGTTTCTTTGTCTTCTCCACTATGAATGACATCTTGTTAATGTCACAACCCTCCTTTATCACTTTTGGATTTAAATCACAATTTTATTTTATCTTTGGATAAGCTATTTAAATGATTGAGTAAATGTTATAAACAGAATGAAAAATAATAACACACACACACACACATGGAAAATATACATTATTTTATTTATTTAATTTGCACATCCAATTATGGCACATGTTGTAGGAATAATAAGAAGCTTCTAGAGGATTCTCCACCACCTTGCATGTAACTCCTCCACTAAGTCTAATCAATTTGCATGAAGTCCAAAATTGGGAAAGAATCTCCTTTTTAATTAAATTTTCCAGATAGTGGAATGGAGAGAATTTTCTTATAAAATTATATGCAAGTTTCAAAGAGGGGAGTTGATTATGTTTTGAAGGAAATTTTCCAAGTTTTAGAAATAGATCTTGTTGGTAGTCTCATTTTCATTGCAGGAATTTTAAGTTGTTGTTTAGGATCTCTCTCAAGTTGCAAGGAAGGATCATAAGGGTAGCTAGTGGATCCAACATCAAGCTCAATAAACCAGGTTCTCTCCTCGCTGTTTATCTTTACATTTACTTATAAGGAATTCGTATTATCAATAGTTATAGATCTTCCTTTATGTAAAGAAACTCTTTTATTTGAGGATAAATAGTAATGATGATGCTTTCATATAGTGCATGTAAAATATAGTTATTTAAATTATTTTATTTCCCTCAAGAAAAATATGCACATGATCTTGCTTTTGTTTTTCTTCTAAAAATTTCAGCAAAAGAAAATCATATTCCTTTATTTGTTTAAAAATCTCTTTTTCTGAAATCAAAATTCTTCCCATGTGATTTGAATCTTTATTCCTCCCTCTGATCCTTTTCTCTGGTTCTTCGAATGGAAATCTAAATCTCATTCTTTAATCCCTCTGCGATTATCTTTAAAATCTCTGTGATTATCTTTAAAATTTCTCTATGATTATCTTTAAAATCTCGCTGTGATTATCTTTAAAATTTCTTTGTGATTATTTTTAAAATCTCTCTGTGATTATTTTAATCTCTCTATGAATATTAATTAAAATAAAATCTCTCTATGAAATGAGTTGAATAAAATCTTTGTGAAATGAGTTGAATAAAATCTCTGTGAAATGAGTTGAATAAAATCTCTGTGAAATGAGTTGAATAAAATTTCTATGAAATGAGTTGAATAAAATTTCCATGAAATGAGTTGAATAAAATCTCTCCATGAATATTGGTTGAAACTCTGTGAATATCAGTTGAAGAAAATCCTCCTGTGAATACTAGAAACAAATTCTGGAAATAAACAATTCCCCTGTGAAATCTGGAATAAACCTCCTGCTTGTAAATGCTGGACTAAACTCTCTCTCTCTCTCTGTGTAAATGTCAACCTCCTGTTTACTGTAGAATCAATCTAAAACAATTGTTTGGTCATCTATTTTATCCATGTTCTTGTTTTCATAAAAAAATTCTCTTTTGTTTTTATATATCATTAAGTAATTGGGAATATGAAACCATATATATATATATATATATATATATATAAAGTTTATAATAAAATGTATTAATGTTGCATTATAATTATATTAAGTTTATTTCAAATGTTAAAATATATTAATGTTGCATTATAAATATATTAAATTTATTTCAAGTTAAAATATGTAATTCACGGACTTCAAAAATTATTTGAATGATGCATGGAGGCATCAGGGGCGACGGTTACTGTAACCGTCGGAGGGGACAGTGGTACCCCCCACTACCCCTGTGGTCACTATCACGGCAGTGGCCATAGGGGAGTGGAGGGGCCCACGATGTCCCCTCAACCCTACGACACTGCGCATGCAGGACCGCAGGGGTGATGGGACCCCATGGTCCCCACCCCCCTCCCCCCCCCCCCCAATTGACTATTAAACATTAACCACTCGCCATGTTTTTTTTTTGTCATTATATTATTTAGTTTTTTTTTATAAATGTATAAAATACAATTTAGAAATAAATGTATAAATTGCAAATTTGAAATTGTTAATTTTCTTTTCCTTAGTATAAACTTTAAGTTATTAAATTAACTTAGAAAATTAATAAATATTGGGGATTATTGAGGAATGAATTCATGATTAAATTATGTATAATAAATACTTGTAAATTATATTATATCAAATGTTATAATTAGAATCATTCAATCTCTTAAGATCCATTAGGCACTTAATTGGCATTAAGCAAATAATTCACATTAATATGATTCGAATCAAATGCCTAAATTTAATCGCTATTTTTGGATTGTTTAATCATGCATGCAAATTACATTTATTAACATTTTCATGCAAGTTGCACTATTCTTATAACATGCAAATTTCTTATAGATTAATTACATTTATTGATGTTTTCATGCAAGTTGTACTATTCTTATAACATGCAAATTACTTATAGATTAATTACATTTATTGACATTTTTTTTTACACATGTAATTATTAATATGAAAGTTTCATGATGGTCATTGTTAAGCAAAGTTATATTTCAAGTTTTGAGTAATAAATAATGTTAGTCATGGTTTTTATTCCACGTAATTCATCAAGCAGTTATTTCAAGTAATTGAGCTTTGCAATGTCTAAATTCATAATTATTTTTCAAGCACGATGTTTATCATAAGTTAGAAAATTAAATAAAGGAAGTTGGAAAACCAAAACCTAGTAGCGTTCGGTATATACAGTGCCTCTAGGTCACGCTTACGGGTAATGTCGTCATGTTGAAATACTGCACTTAACGCCTAATAAAGCTACATTAACGATGTCTGTGGCATCATCCCTATAAATCATCGGGGAGTAATAAGGGACACTTGGAAGTTAAAATCCAAGGGGTGGGTAATCCCCCTTGGATCGATAATTTAATAAGATAATTCTAAATGATCTTTCATCTGCTGAGTTAAACTATAGTGAACCCCTATAGGGATGTTGAGTGAAATGCTTTTATGAAATTGTTTTAATCTCGAAGATTTTTGTCGATTGACAATTGGTCAAGGGTGACGCTCATGATAAGAATTAGGATCTAGTTGTTTTAGGCCACAAGCAATAGGCCATCTTGAGTCTTTGCTTAAGTGCTACCATCATGGGTAGCAACCGCAGAGAAACTATCTGGGACATTGACCCTAGAAAGGGTTGTGTACCCAGTAATCAGTTTACATCAAACCATAGAATAGAAAATAGAACTACATACTTTACGCCTTGATCCCATGTTGAAGCGGGTATGTAGGCAGTCTTGGGATAGAGTTGTCCCTCATACTCAAGCGTTCGTGTGTGGGGTCTAGGCTTGGTAAAAGAAAGAATAAGTAAGAATAATATTTTGAAAGATAAGATAATTAAATTGGAAAAAGTAATTCAATGCATACTCGGAAGGAATCCCATATGGATTCACTTGACTTCCCAAGGCTTTAAGCCAAATTTCGTGGTTGAATTCAAGCTTGTATTATGTTAATTAATTACTCCTAAGGACAGCGACCTTGGTGGACTTCTGTTAGAAGAGTGTAGTACTTAGCGAGTGGCTCAGGACCCAAATGGTCCCGATGAATCTAAGTCTCTGGCCAGAGCACCTCCTATCCCGATTTGATAGATGCCTACCCCGTATGGGTAGATGCCTATCCTAGATTGGACAGATGAAATCTTGTGTCCTGTATGGACCGATGCCTACCCCGTATGGGTAGATGCCTATCATATATTGGATAGATGAAATCTTATATCCCGTATGGACCGATGCCTAACCCATATGGTTAGATACTCATCCCAGATGGATGAATGCCTAATCCAAATGGATGGATGCCCAAAGTATGCAATTGAATCAAACACAATGATTAAATTAAACAAAAAAAAAAAGAATGGTCAATTTTGTTGGGTTAATTAAGGTGGGTTATTACATGTGGTATTAGAGAAAAGGTTCAACTCTAGTCCTTATGCTCACTTCAATTTACATAACTAAGGGAATGTTTTGCAATGATAGAAATTAAATTTTAAAAATCTTAAATCAAGAACTTACTAAGCATTTGCCGAGGGAAAGGGTATAATTTCCTGAGTTTGAACAAGGGTAGACCTAAATGTGGCACCCCTAGGATTATATGATATAATTATTGGAATGAGTTGGTTAACAGACCATCAAGCTAATTTAGATTGCTATAACAAGGTTGTGGAATGTTTGGATTATGGAGGAAAAAGGGTCAAAATCCAAGGAAAGTTTAATCCCATTAATATAGAAACCATATCAGCCATGAAATTAAAGAAGGAAAGAAGAAGAGGAGGGCTAATCTATATGGTTGAAATTGATGAAGGAAAAGAGGAAAATACACCAATCTTTGAAAATACTCCTTTCTTAAAAGAATTCAAGGATGTTTTTCCAGAAGAATTACCTGGCTTACCCCATAAGAGGAAGTTTGACTTTTCTATCGAAGTTCTACCAAGAGTGGAACCAGTATCAAGGGCACCTTACCGAATGAACACAACTGAATTGCAAGAGCTCAAAATGCAATTAGAGGAACTCTTAGCTAAAGGATTAATAAGGCCAAGTGTATCACCATGGGGAGCACCAGTTTTGTTTGTTAAGAAGAAGGATGGAACCTTAAGGCTATGCATCAACTATAGGATGTTGAACAAAGTCACCATAAATAATAAGCATCCCTTACCTCGCATAGAGGATCTTTTTGACCAAATGAAAGGAGCAGTAGTTTTCTCAAAAATAGACCTCTGGTAAGGGTACCATCAACTCAGAATTAAGGAGGAAGACATTCCGAAAATAGCTTTCAGGACTAGATATGGGCATTATGAATTCATAGTAGTTCCTTTTGGTGTAACCAATGCCCCAGCTGCATTTATGAACCTAATGAATAGTGTGCTCCATGACTACTTGGATAAATTTGTTTTGGTATTTCTAGATGACATATTGATTTACTCTAGGAATGAGGAGGAACATTTAGTGCACCTACATATTATTTTGCAAAGGTTGAGAGAACATAAGCTATATGGGAAATTGTCAAAATGTGCCTTCTTTGAGGAAAAGATTCACTATCTTGGGCATATAATATCAAAGGAAGGAATAGCAGTTGATCCAGATAAAATAAAGGCAATAGTAGAATGGTCGATCCCTAAAAACATTTCAGAGGTAAGAAACTTTATGGGGCTAGCAGGTTACTATAGGAGGTTTATGGAAGGATTCTATAAGATAGCAAACCCCATCACCTCATTACAAAGGAAGGGTAAAAGGTTTGTGTGGATAGAACAAAGTGATAAGGCATTCCAAATTTTGAAAGGGAAACTAACTTCAGCACCCATTCTAAAAGTACTAGATCTGAATGGACACTTCACAGATGTAACTGATGCTTCTATTGAAGGTTTAGGAGTACTTGTCCAAGATGAAGGGGTAGTAACTTACGAATCCAGAAAGCTAAAGACTCATGAAGTCAATTATGCACCCCACGACTTAGAGTTGGCAGCAATTGTGCATGCCCTACAGAAATGGAGACACTTCTTACTAGGGAAGCCCTTTGAGTTAAAGTCAAATAACCAAGGAATAAAGTATATTTTTACCCAACCCCACTTAAATGCCAGACAAAGAATGTGGTTAGAGTTTCTAAGTGAATATGATTTTGAAATTGATTGTATTAAGGGGAAGGAAAATAGGGTGGCAGATGCTTTGAGTAGAAGGAGACACTTGATGACTATAGCAACATTCAAAACTTCTTTCAAAAGGCAAGTGATGGATGAGAAAGGTCACGACCCATGGTATGAGCAAGTCAAATTGACATTAGAACACGGTCCAACTGATCCTAAGATTGGAGGCTATACATTAGACAAATATGGGTTGCTCAGATACAATAATAGAATCTATTTTCCTAATTTAGGAGACATAAGGGAAGTAGTCTTGTCAGAGGCTCACAATGCCCCTTATTCAGGGCACCCAGGAGTTAACAAACTTTATGCCGATCTAAAGAAGTTAGACTTTTGGCAAGGGATGAAGAATGACATTGTCAAGTATGTGGCTAAATGTTTGGAGTGTCAAAGAGTAAAGGCAGAACATAGACATCTAGCTGGATTGTTATAGTTACACAATGTACCTCAACACAAGTGGCAAGTTATTAGCATGGATTTTGTGCAAGGGTTGCCCATGTCACCTTTTAGGCATGATACAATAATGGTGGTAATTGACAAACTCACTAAGGTGACACACTTTATACTAGGGAACCTAATGAATGATGCACCTACCTTGGCTAGGCGCTTTGTTAAGGAAATATTTAGGTTGCATGGAGTACTAGAGAAAATCATATCAGATAGAGATGCTAGATTCACTTCAAGGTTTTTGGACAACTCTTCAAGTAGCTTTGGGAACTCAACTAATTTTTAGCACTGCATACCACCCTGAAACCGACGGTCAGATAGAAAGGACAAATTAGATTATGGAAGACCTACTTCACCTGTATTGCATGGACCAACAGAAGAAATGGGAAGAGTACCTACCTCTGGTAGAGTTTTCTTACAATAATACATATCAAACATCTTTGGGAATGGCACCTTTCGAAGCTTTGTGTGTCAAACACCTTTGAGTTGGGATAGTCTTGAAGATAGAGTAATTGTTGGACCAGATATGTTGAAAGAGATGGAGAGGAAAACTAAGGAAATTAGGCAAAGATTGAAGGAAGCCTCAGATAGGCAGAAAAGTTATGTAGATAAAAATAGGACACCAAGGGAGTTTGAGGTGGGAGAGAAAGTCTTCCTAAGGGTTAGGCCACACAAGACTTCCATAAGGTTTGGGAAAAAGACTAAGCTTGCACCTCGTTATGTTGGACCCTTTGAAATATTGGGAAGGATTAATCCAGTTGCATACCGGTTGGCCTTACCTCCCCAGTTGAGCCGAATCCATGATGTCTTCCATGTATCTCTTCTTAAAAAGTATGTACCTGATGAGAAACACATTTTGAATTGGGATGCCTTATAGGTCCAGGAAATGGGAGGATTAATGATAGAGCCATTTAAAATCTTGGAGAGGCACAAGTGCCAGTTGCGCAATAGAGAGGTTGATCAGTGCAAAGTACAATGGAACCAGTATGATGAAAAGAATGCCACGTGGGAGGATACTAAGGATATGCAACAGTTGTTTCCTTTTTTTGTTTTAATCATGAACTATAGACTCTTTTGGATGCATTCAATAAGTACATCGGGACAATGCACAAATTAAGGGGGGGAGGATGTCACAACCCTCCTTTATCACTTTTGGATTTAAATCACAATTTTATTTTATCTTTGGATAAGCTATTTAAATGATTGAGTAAATGTTATAAAAAGAATGAAAAATAATAACACACACACACACATGGAAAATATACATTATTTTTATTTATTTAATTTGCACATCCAATTATGGCACATGTTGTAGGAAGAATAAGAAGCTTCTAGAGGATTCTCCACCACCTTGCATGTAACTCCTCCACTAAGTCTAATCAATTTGCATGAAGTCCAAAATTGGGAAAGAATCTCCTTTTTAATTAAATTTTTTAGATAGTGGAATGGAGAGAATTTTCTTATAAAATTATATGCAAGTTTCAAAGAGGGGAGTTCATTATGTTTTGAAGGAAATTTTCCAAGTTTTAGAAATAGATCTTTTTGGTAGTCTCATTTTCGTTGCAGGAATTTTAAGTTGTTGTTTAGGATTTCTCTCAAGTTGCAAGGAAGGATGATAAGGGTAGCTAGTGGATCCAACTTCAAGCTTGATAAACCAGGTTCTCTCCTTGTTGTTTATCTTTACATTTACTTATAAGGAATTCATATTATCAATAGTTATAGATCTTCCTTTATGTAAAGAAACTCTTTTATTTGAGGATAAATAGTAATGATGATGCTTTCATATAGTGCATGTAAAATATAGTTATTTAAATTATTTTATTTCCCTCAAGAAGATATGCACATGATCTTGCTTTTATTTTTCTTCTAAAAATTTTAGCAAAAGAAAATCATATTCCTTTATTTGTTTAAAATCTCTTTTTCTGAAATCAAAATTCTTCCTGTGTGATATGAATCTTTATTCCTCCCTCTGATCCTTTTCTCTGGTTCTTCGAATGGAAATCTGAATCTCATTCTTTAATCCCTCTGTGATTATCTTTAAAATCTCTCTGTGATTATCTTTAAAATCTCGCTGTGATTATCTTTAAAATTTCTCTGTGATTATTTTTAAAATCTCTCTGTGATTATTTTTAATCTCTCTATAAATATTAATTAAAATGAAATCTCTATGTAAAATAAGTTGAATAAAATCTATGTGAA
Source organism: Cryptomeria japonica (assembly GCF_030272615.1). NCBI lineage: Eukaryota > Viridiplantae > Streptophyta > Pinopsida > Cupressales > Cupressaceae > Cryptomeria > Cryptomeria japonica. The sequence goes on along the minus strand of NC_081411.1, from coordinate 708,299,558 downwards.
ATGAGTTGAATAAAATCTCTGTGAAATGAGTTGAATAAAATCTCTGTGAAATGAGTTCAATAAAATTTATGTGAAATGAGTTCAATAAAATCTTTGTGAAATGAGTTGAATAAAATCTCTCTGTGAATATTGGTTGAAACTCGGTGAATATCACTTGAATAAAATCCTCCTGTGAATACTAGAAACAAATTCTGGAAATAAACAATTCCCCTGTGAAATCTGGAATAAACCTACTGCATCTGAATGCTGGAATAAGCTCTCTCTCTCTCTCTGTAAATGTCAACCTCCTGTTTATTGTAGAATCAATCTAAAACAATTGTTTGGTCATCTATTTTATCCATGTTCTTGTTTTCATAAATAAATTCTCTTTTGTTTTTATATATCATTAAGTAATTGGAAATATGAAACCATATATATATATATATATTAAGTGTATATTAAACTGTATTAATGTTGCATTATAATTATATTAAGTTTATTTCAAATGTTAAAATATATTAATGTTGCACTATAAATATATTAAATTTATTTCAAGTTAAAATATGTAATTCATGGACTTCAAAAATTATTTGAATGATGCACGGAGGCGTCAGGGGCGGCGGTTATTGTAACCACCAGAGGGGACAGTGGGAAACCCCACTACCCCTGTGGTCATTGTCATGGCAGTGGCCACAGCCGAGTGGAGGGGCCCACGGTGTCCCCTCAACCTTGCGGGACTATGCATACAGGACCGCAGGGGTGATGGGACCCTGTGGTCCCCACCCCCCCTATTGATTATTAATCATTAACCACTCGCCATGTTTTTTTTTTGTCGTTATATTAATTAGTTTTTTTTTGATAAATGTATAAAATACAATTTAGAAATAAATGTATAAATTGCAAATTTAAAATCATTAATTTTCTTTTCCTTAGTATAAACTTTAAGTTATTAAATTAACTTAGAAAATTAATAAATATTGGGGATTATTGAGGAATGAATTCACGATTAACTTATCTATAATAAATACTTGTAAATTATATTATATCAAATGTTATAATTAGAATCATTCAATCTCTTAAGATCCATTGGGCACTTAGTTGGCATTAAGCAAATAATTCACATTAATATGATTCGAATCAAATGCCTAAATTTAATCTCTATTTTTGGATTGTTTAATCATGCATGCAAATTACTTATAGATTAATTACATTTATTGACGTTTTCATGCAAGTTGCACTATTCTTATAACATGCAAATTTCTTATAGATTAATTACATTTATTGACGTTTTCATGCAAATTGTACTATTCTTATAACATGCAAATTACTTATAGATTAATTACATTTATTGATGTTTTTTTTTACACATGTAATTATTAATATGCAAGTTTCATGATGGTCATTGTTATGCAAAGTTATATTTCAAGTTTTGAGTAATAAATAATGTTAGTCATGGTTTTTATTCCATGTAATTCATCAAGTAGTTATTTCAAGTAATTGAGATTTGCAATGTCTAAATTCATAATTATTTTTCAAGCACGATGTTTATCATAAGTTAGAAAATTAAATAAAGGAAGTTGGAAAACCAAAACCTAGTAGCGTTCGGTATATACAGTGCCTCTAGGTCACGCTTACGAGTAATGCCGTCGTGTTGAACTACTACACTTAACGTCTAATAAAGCTACATCAACGATGTCTGTGGCATCGTCCCTATAAATCATTGGGGAGTAATAAGGGACACTTGGAAGTTAAAATCCAAGGGGTGGGTAATCCCCCTTGGATTGATAATTTAATAAGATAATTCTAAATGATCTTTCATCGGCTAAGTTAAACTATAGTAAACCCCTATAGGGATGTTAAGTGAAATGCTTTTATGAAATTTTTTTAATCTCGAAGATTGTTGTCGATTGACAATTGGTCAAGGGTGACACTCATGATAAGAATTAGGATCTAGTTGTTTTAGGCCACAAGCAATAGGCCATCTTGAGTCTTTGCTTAAGTGCTACCATCGTGGGTAGCAACCACAGAGAAACTGTCTGGGACATTGACCCTAGAAAGCGTTGCGTACCCACTAATCAGTTTACATCAAACCATAGAATAAAAAATAGAACTATGTACTTTACGCCTTGATCTCGTGTTGAAGCAGGTATGTAGGCAGTCTTGGGATAGAGTTGTCCCTTGTACTTAGGCATTCATGGGTGGGGTCTAGGCTTGGTAAATGAAAGAATAAGTAAGAATCCTATTTTTAAAGATAAGATAATTAAATTGGAAAAAGTAATTCAATGCATACTCGGAAGGAATCCCATATGGAGTCACTTTACTTCCCAAGGCTTTAAGCCAAATTTTGAGGTTGAATTCAAGCTTGTATTATGTTATTTAATTACTCCTAAGGACGGAAAGCTTGGTGGACTTCTGTTAGAAGAGTGTAGTACTTAGCGAGTGGCTCAGGACCTGAATGGTCCCGATGAGTCTAAGTCTCTGGCCAAAGCACCTCCTATCTCGATTGGATAGATGCCTACCCCGTATGGGTAGATGCCTATCTCATATTGGATAGATGAAATCTTATGTCCCGTATGGACCAATGCCTACCCCGTATGGATTGATGCCTATCCCGTATTGGATAGATGAAATCTTATGTCCCGTATGGACCGATGCCTAACCCGTATGGTTGGTTGCTCATCCCGGATGGATGAATGCCTAATCCAAATGGATGGATGCCCAAAGTATGCAATTGAATCAAACACAATGATTAAATTAAACAAAAAAAAAAGAATGGTCAATTTTGTTGGGTTAATTAAGGTGGGTTATTACAGTTAAGATCCATCTATTATCAACATTCATCTATCCTTTAGTAGCATCCTCTTTGGCAATTTTTTTTTCCTTTTATTACTAATAGCTATAATTTTATGTGACTTTTGTGCTTGGGGATCACCTTTCTTACTTTTGGAATTCCTTAATTATCGTCAAGTATTTTAATACTATGATTTTGAAAGCTCTTGTTCATAAGCACAAGAGATTTGGAAGCACTTGATCATTTTCAAGACATTAGTTGGCATATCTCTAATGGTTTTTGAGTCTAAAATATATCTCTATTGTGCCATCAACTAGAATTTCCATATCAAAAGATGATAGAGCCTATTGGTCATTGGTTCATCAAGTAAATAAACAATTTGATGATGAAATCCTATTTATGTTGTAGGGTTTTACAACTCAATTTTTTTCAATCTCACAGTAAAATAATATTACATCATTACCCAATTTACATGCCATCTCATCGTAGACCTGTATATTCTCTATCTCACATGCAACTAAAGATAAAAGCAATAATATGAGCACACCCACATGATATCTTAGCACATTCACAAATAATTTCAATGTTATTGTAATAGATCACTATGCTATTAGCCACTTGCATGTAGTTCACAATCATAGTAGGCTGAATTCTCTTTAAACCATTATAAAATAAGGACAAAGTATAAGAGGTCAATTCAACTACATGACACACTTGCATATCTCCATGAAAATTTATTTTTGAATACTTTATTATATTGTACCATAAGATGAAGATAGGGCATATGTACTAGATGTTGGTTCTTATATACCCTTATATCTTCCATAGTAGAGTTACATCCAATCAACTATTCAACATTTGAAGGTGTCTCCCATCATCATAATAATTTTGTGGCATTATTCAATGCTTCCATAATAGCTTGTTGGGACATGTGCTTTTTGGGATTCCTTTAGTGCATTTCCATGTTTCTCTTATATATTCAAATTGGAAGATTTTTATGTATCATGCCCCTTTATTGCCTTATGTCAGGTTGTTCTATCTCACAATAGATTATTGATTTGAGAAATAATAAATGGGGTAAATTAGTTTAATAATGTTACATTTATGTTGAATATAGTCATTAAATTCCTCTTGTTGAGGTAATGTTTTAAAATTTTAGGTCTAGGGAGTTTTGGCTCAATTTCCTAAGCTCTTATTGTGTTTTATTCAATTATTGTGGATGTTTTCACTTTCATGAAAAGTTCACCCTTGCTCCTATTTTCTCATTTCTCCACCTTTACTCTATTCTTATATAATTATAGATTACATATGCATTTTTTCACTTTATGCAAATTGTGCCCTCATGTCCATTTCTCACACTCTTAGTTTCCTATATACATTCTTACCATACACACACTTTTTAATTTCTTGTTCTAAAATTTTCCTCCTATCTTGTGAACCTTCAAACATTTTTTGAACACCTACATATGTAAAAAATTCCATTATAAACCTATTTTTAGAATGTGTACATTTTTATTCCATTTTTCTCTTGTAGACTTGTAAATTTTCATTTCACTCTTACATCTCAATCAAAGTGCATCACTAGTCTCACATTTTAGTAGTTCACCCATTCTAGATCTCTCATCATTTCATAAACTTCGCTCATCTCTCCAAGATCCAAATAATTACAATTTGTGATATCCAACCCAAATTTATTCCCCAGTATTTGAATTAATTTGAAAACTTTTCTCTCTCACACACATTTATTATCTTGATTACTAGTTTTGTGTTGAGACTATGACCCAAATAGTGAAATTCAACTACTCCACTATGGATCTTTAAATATGATCTATATATCAAATTGAATATACTAAAGGTCTACAACTACCCAAATCCCTCAAAATCACCACTAATCTCTCTATGCGCATTGATCCAACTATATTTTTTTGTGAAGATGATGAAAGAACATATAGACACCTTAATTTCATAAATTATATTATAGTACTACTTGGATGCCTATAAATTGGTACAATGTCTATTCCTCCATGTGTAGAAGGAGTTACACGGAGATCTTGATAAATAGTCATTCCCAAATGATCCTATTTTGACTCTCCATTCTTCAAAGAAGATACCCTATGATAGTGATTCTTTGGAAGTTTTTTGACATTTCATTCGAGGTTGCTTCACAAGTTCTTAATTCTTCTTTAGAGATAGTTTCTTCACCTTCACTATGATTGATTTCTTCTCTAGAGTCAATGATTGAGACTTTCATCATTCTTGACCAATAGGACTGTCATTGTGTTTCACATTTGGTTGGAAGAAATATTTAAATATATTTATCTTTTAATTTTGTTATACTTTGAATTTTGTTCTATATTAATTTATACATAGTTCCAAATTGTAAGCTTTTTGTTTGGTTGTGCATGTACCTAAATGTATTGTGGCATCATCATATTTCATGGATAGGGAGATACATGAGTAGTTTTCATATATTTCATCTTTATTCTTCATGCTTCCCTCTTTCATTGCATATCCAGAATGGGAAGCATCCTTGCATCTATATATGGTTTTATTTCTTCCTAAGGAGAGACAAGTGGTTTGTAAGAATTGGATCATTTTTTCCCTTTAAACACTTACCATTCTTGCAAGAACTTATTCCTTATGGAGGGGCTTCATAGTCTCTTGAGTTCCCTTTTATATGGGCCTATCAATTGGATTCTCATGATGGATGTAGTTCTTGGGGGGTATTGATGTTGAGACATTCATACACCACTTTATTCCTCACTTGTACAAGATTTTGATTTGCATTATCTCTTTTTTAGAGAGGAGTTTTGTCCCATGGGGTTTTCTCTTTTTCTCTATTTGTGAGGGATTAGTTGCATGATTAGTTTTGCATGGGTACATATCATGGCCTAGTTGTTGGGACCCATATATTGCATCATCATATCATATTGCATTTTTCATAATAATTATGCTACCTTAGTTGCACTTAAGGGGGGTTTTGGTGTGAATAAGGGCATTATCTAACTAATTCTTATTTATAATCTATTCAAACATGTTAAATTTACTTAGGACAACATAGTTGTCACATAAAATAATTATTTAATATTGCTCATATTAGTTTTTGATAAAGTATGAAATAAGTTTTGAACAGACATGAAAATCTATTTACAAAATTCTACTATCATCATAACAATAATAAAAAGGTAGTCATCTAGCAACAAAAAAATAAATAAAAAAGACAACTAACTAAGATTTTTTAATGTCTCAACAGCTTTAGCTTCTAGCTAGGTCATATTCATAGCAATTTTCTTGAAATGTTGGATTTCATGGGCAAGTTGCTCTACTTCCCTTTTGAGGCTGTCATAAGTTCTTTTGCATTCTCTTAAATCATCTTCCATCATCTATTTACCTTTATCCTCAACATCCACATTCACGGCCTAATTCTTGCTCTGGTACCTTTTTTAGGTCTGTCAACCATAGTGTTAATACTTTCTATACTACTCTTGACCACCTTATGGCTAAAGGACACCAAAGTGGTGAGATTATTATTAATATGCTTCATTTTGTTCTTCGAGCCCATGATTATGCCTTCATAATCCAATTTAATTTTCTCAACATATTTAATAACTTTTGTAAAGGGAGGAAACTAGTTTCTACCCTCATTTTCATCCTACTGGAGCTCCCTAATCTCCCGTATACTATAAATAGAACACAACTTAAGGTTGATATTCTTGATCTCGTGAAACAACCACTTATTTGTATGGAAGGAGTCCATAGTTGCATTCCTCACAATACCTAAAATATCATTGGGACTTCATGCTCCAAAATTAGAAGGGGGGAATCAATATTCAAATCCTAAGGAAAAGAGGTTCTACCCTCATGATTTGTATCAAGCACAAAATATCTTGAATCAATATGAATAGAAGGATCTTAAACCTCCTTCCTAGCCACAATCAATGATAACTATAAGAAACTCCCTTTCAAAAAATTGTATAAAATCTTGGCGAATATTTCATTTTTTAAAAAATAATAATAATTTCTATTGGCAAATCTTTCCTTTTTTAAAGAAAAATATTAATTTTATTGACAAATTTTTTTATATATTTTTTTTGGAGTAGAAAAATTGGTGAAACTTGGAAAGTAATAAGAGTGTGTATTAATTATTACTGTAAATCCTTTCAATTAAAAACATATTTTTTAATAGAAAAGTAAAGGCTTGAAGGTGGAAATCATTAAAGAATTTTAGGGGTATACTCTATTTTATTTAGTTTTTACTTGTATATGGTGAAAAATGATGATGAAAACCTATTGTAAAACCCTAAACATCTGACCCCAAACAATATAAGTCCTACAATGAAACATCCACCATACACAAATAGAGATACCTCAGATCATGCAAATTGACAAAATAAAGCAAAATTACCATTCATATGTCGAGTAGGATTTCAATCTCCATTGATCTTGTTTATTATATTTTCTCTCATATTTTATGTGTGCACAAGAGCTCAATAAAGAACGAATTGATAGCTTGATTGTATATAATCAATTAGATGCATTGATTAGGGTTCAAAAAGGAAGAGGGCATCCTCTTATATAGAGAACAATGTAGGAAATGGAGGGATAAGATTAAGAGGTGAAGAGGATAAATGGTCGACTGTCGTTAGAGAAAATAAGAAAATAATGAGAGGGTAGGTGGTGTAGGAATTAAGAGATAAATGACATGTGTCATGGGTAGAAAAAGGCTATTGAATTAATTAAATAAATAAAGATTTATTTAATTAATATAAGCAAAGGGATAATTAAATAAATAAAATATTTATTTAATTTAGGAGCAAGATAATTTAAAATAAATAAAAATATTTATTTATATTAGAAAAAGGCTAGAAGAGGCTAAATGAATTAATTAATAGAAGACTTAGGGTAAAATAATTAAATAAATAAAAATATTTATTTAATTAGACAAGACAATTTTAGGTGTCTACATTTTGCCCCTCTTTGAGACAATGTAGCTTGTCACATTGTCTCAAAGAAGATAAACTGATACAAAGTTGCCCCACGATGGGAAGGATATGCCCCCTCGAGAGATTGGATGGAAAGACTGAAAGGGGTTCTAGACAATCCCTCTATAAGAGAGAAAGACCAGGAAGGACTGACACAGGGAGAAAAGATCAACACGAGAGACTAGGGCTAAGCAGCTTATATGTACATGCCATAAAGAAAACATCCTCATTTGCATCCACACACTTCAGAGATCAAAGTGTATAGAGAATTTAGAGAGTAGTTAGAAGAGCAGGAAAGATGGCAGATAGCTACACAGGTTCGATCACGATCACCGGTTGCAAAGCACAGACAACATGGGTGAGCCGATAAGTACCTTGAACTCACTTTGTACGATTTTGCATTTGTTGTTAAATTTAATGCATTTTAGGCTAGTTGAACAAAAATGTAGTAGAAACATTTAGTGTAAAACCCTGTATGCGTTAAGTTTGAGTGTGTCTATGTCAAACAGGTTGAACAGTTCCACGTCTGTGATGAACAGGTGCATCTGGGTGGAAAAAGTGCGTTTAGGGTAGGTAAAACCATGTTTTTGTAGCAAAAATGTGTCTATGTCTGAGTAGGAAGGAATCAAAATCTCTGTGATGAACATACATTATCGATTGGATAAACTGTTGAGAGGATACACTCAAACAGGTGCCCTAGGAAGACATATTGAAGGATAGGCTAGAATTGACAATTATGTGATAAACATACGTTGCCAATTGGATAAAATGCTGAGAGGATTCACTCAAAAGGTGCCATAAAACAAGTAGGTTTTCTAAGATGAGTATAGGATAAGCCATCAAATTGATAAAATTCGTCGAATCCTCTAGCAAAACAAGAATCAAGTGCAATGTGATAAACATATGCACTAGGATAGAATGCAATGTCATATGATAAACATAAGCACTATGATAGAAGTAGAACTATGTGATGAACATGAGTAACATTAGGATTGACATGATTGATTTGATTGGATGCATAAGTATTTACCCCTGATTGAGTCTAGAGAGCGATTCCCTATGACTCAAAAATTGCGCACAAAGTTGACCTTTGAGGAGCATGCTGCTATTGAGGGTATTAGTTTGAGACACATCCTATATATGCCACAGATTAGGACAAACACTGGATTATTGACTGCTCTTGTGGAGAGATGGCACTTCGAGACGTGCATGTTTCATTAGCTGATTGGCGAGATGTCAGTCACATTAGAGGATGCATCCAGGATACTGCGGGTAAGAACATATGACCATATTACTATGACCAGGCCTATTCACTTCAGATTTAGAGGGCACGGGGAGTCATATGTATATGTATATAGAATAATTACTTCCCAACCACAGATTGGGAAAGTAGACTATTGGAGACGAGTGATCGATAATACAGATAGTGTGATATGGATACCTAATTTGGATTGTGAGGCCTGAGAGAAGGATGCGAGAGAGCTGCCATTTTGCTTTAGGAGCAAATTTCTAATTGGTGGACTCCCTATATTTTGGATAGACATCTTATTGACAGGGTATGAAGGCAGTTTGGAAGACAACAGAGGATTCCATGGGGTTCTAGTGAGTTCACATGGACGGTCAGAGAGTAGAGCCACTGGCGAGCCATTTTATCATATGATGCAAGAGTGTCACAATTTGAGTAGATGGTTCCTATGTCATGGGATATTTTTCTAGATGTGATTGATGCGGCTACGGATGATGAGTATGTGGGCTATTTTGTAGCTCATCCTTTCCCTACATTGATCGATCTAGAAGAGCCCATTCCTGCATCAGATGAGGATGATGATGATGAAGATGGTGGTGGAGGTCCATAGAGGAGGTGGATGAGAGGGGGAGCTAGGAGGATGATGAGAGGGAGAGATGGAGCCAGGGATGGAGGGAGGGTAGAGAGTGCTGAGGGAGGTGGAGATGTAGGGCAGGGAGGCAGGCCACTGAGATGAGATCGAGGTAGAGGGGGATAGGTATTAAAGGTGCTAGCCTAGATACAGGTACAGGGATAGGGATAGGTACCACCCCAGCTATAGGTATAATAGGATATATAGGAGGAGGGTGCACAAGGAGGGGATGAGGAGGAGGATGATCTAGTCATAGTGCAAGAGCTCACAACAGGATAGGCTAGTGAGATCAAGTATCTCAAGAGAGAAGTGACTCGATTGAGGTGACAACTAGGTGACATGTAGAGAGAGAGAGAAGGCCATGCATAGATATAAAGTTGGGGAGGAGACAATATGGGTTGCGATGGAGAAAACTACAAGTGATACCGTATCAGGTTTTTCTTTTTATCTCCAGAAAGGCGATAAGATAGCCTACTAGAGGAACCTCTAATATGCAGTAGTGCCACTAGAGTTGCGGGCGGGGAGCTATCAGAGAGCTCCATGCTCTATGACTACAGGGAGAGACAGGAGAGAAACATCTAGTGGCGGGGTCATGGGTCCACCGACACCACTAGGGGAAGGAGGGGGTAGACAAGGTGATCCAAGGGTTGGATCTTTGAGAGCTCGGATTCCTTTAAGGCATGTCAGCTCCGAGGGAGGGTCTTCATCATAGCTCTCTGGGATCCATTTTGCATCAGTATTTGTATGATGATATAGACAGCTACGAGCAATTTTGTAGCCATATGAGATATTGACATCATTGTATTTTGACACTAATATTATTTTTTGATATATATATGAGATGACTCAATCCTTGCGGCAGCTATATGCATGTGTTACTATGTGATGTTCTATATTATTTATGATGATTTTATGATGTTTATGATTATATATGATGATGCATGTTACATATTTTATTATGATGTGATGATGATTATGATACTTAATGCGATGGATATGATGAAATGTAATATATTTTTGTTCCTTTATGTTTATATGTATTCTATGCATGGTGCAAATGTATAATGCAAATGAATGTATAATGATGACTTATTTACATGATGGAATGCATGATATGCTATTTTTGTCTTTTTATATATTATATGAGAATGCAAATGCTATTTAGTGATACATGCAGGATGTGATTCTATCATGATATATATACATATGCATGATGTACTAACATGTAATAATGAAATGTAGATATTTTTGGTGTGTCATTATACTCAGTCATGTGATAGCGGGCCACACAAACATAGGAAGGATGGAAGGTAGAAGATATGGAAGTGAAAGAGCTCCTTGTCCTTTATCATCATTGAGATTTATTGTGGCAAATAGGTTATGACCATCTAGGTATAGGTTTGACCTTGAAAGTCATTGTACCTATTTGCATGGAGATTAGATAGTCACAAACAAGGAATGCCCTAGTTCATACTAGAATCACAATGTCCTCATATCCTTGTGCAATCCATAGCATTACTAAGAGACAATCCATAGACAACAAAATAGGTGAACATATCTCATCCTTGCCTTTCTAGTCAAAGACATCCCGGGGATAGAATCTCTAGTAAGAGGCATCCCAAAGAAGCTAAAAGACATGTAAAAATAAAATCAAAAGGAAACTAAGACTTGACACCAACACACAATCAAATCCTCAATTTATTTGTGTTTCTTTCCACATATGTTAACATGCTTGATTTGGTCACAATGTTGTTATCCTAATAAAGGATAGAGTATGTTCAAAACCATGTTGTTGGCAAAGTTTGTTGAAAGATTTGATTTTTTGAAAGCCCACTGTTGCTTGTGTCTCATCTGAAATTGACTGAATCCATGAAACTGATACTTTATTGTGAAGAAGAACAAAACTTTATTATGGATTGGTGATGCAAGTGATCTTTTCTTGTGAATTGTGTGTGAAAAGACAAAGGAGTGACAAAGATGACTCTCCTCAAAACATGTACTGCTCAGGGTACCACTTCCATCACTAGATTTAGGATTTTTCTCTAGTTGTAGATTGGACCTTATTTATTATGGAAAGAAAGGGTGAAAAGGGAGATTTATTATGAATGGCTAACTATTCATAGGTAAATCAATAACAAGCCATGATGGGAATGGGTAAATTTATTATGGAGTAGGCTACGAGTGTGTGCAAAGTGAAAGGATGAGATTGAATCTTGAAGGAGGGAGGAGCAATGTGTCTACACATGGCATCTGTAACCCGGTTTTCACCATGGTACTTGCTTAGGGCACCACCAAAGTGCTTTTCACCATTGGACGAATTTATTTCTCTTTACTTTTTTTTATTTTTGATTTTTTTTGTGTCACAAGGTGCCAATTTTCCAGATTTTCACCAAGTAAGGATTTTTTTTTTTTATTTTGTTTGTATTTTTGATTATTTTTTTTTTTTTGTATTTTTGAAAATGGGATATTTTGAAAAACTATGTGTAAAACCTGTGAAGGTGTATGTTGTTGATCGGATCCTCCAAAGGTTCTCCATCTGGTGTTGAGAGCTGATATGTACCTGATCCATAGACTATTGTGATGACGTAAGAACCAAGCCAATTTGGTTTGAACTTGCCCTTGTTCTCTCTGTCCTATTGATTTTTAGGATTTTCTCTAAGAACTAAGTCACCCACCTCAAATGTGTGAGGCTTGACCTTATTATTGTAACTACAACTCATTTTTTGTTGATATGCTTTGAGATTATTAAAAGCAATTTGTCTACGCTCATCTAATAATTATAGATCTTGTAAGCGAGAGACCCTGTAATTTTTATCATTGATTAGATTGAGCAAAGAAACTCTCAGGGATGCTAACTCGGCCTAAATAGGCAAAATAGATTCAACACCATAGATAAGTGAATAAGGTATAGCTCGTGTAGGTGTGTTAATACTTGTGCAGTACACCCAAAGTGTGGGGTTAAGTTGGATATGTCACTTACAGCTAGCATCATCGACTATCTTTTTAAGGATTTTGAGAATGGTTTTATTAGACGCCTCAACTTGACCATTACCTTGGGGGTAATATGGGGTGGAAAAGTGATGGTGGATATGAAAATGATCACAAATTTCATGAAAATATTGGTTCTTGAAAGGATTCTTAGTATCTATGACAATGGAAAGGGGAACATGTAGTGGCAAATGATATAATTATGGATAAAATTTGCAATCTCCTTTATGGTGACTTGGGTGAGAGGAACGACTTCAATCCATTTTTTAAAATATTATGTGGTTGTGATAATAAATTTATGGCCATTGGAAGAAGGAGGATGAATCTTTCCTATGAGGTCGAGTCCCCACTAACAAAAGGGCCATAGACTAGCAATTAGCTGAAGTTCTTGTGTTGGTGCATGGATAAGGTCTCCATGAATCTGACATTGCTTACACTTTTTGACAAACTGGTATGAGTATTTTTTCATAGTAGGCAAGTAGTATCCCATCCTCATCAATTTACTGGCTAAGGTTGGACCACTAGAGTGAGCACCACATATACCTTCATGAACCTCACATAACATAATTTAAGGTTCGTCACTCTCTAAGCATCTAAGAAGAGTACCATCTAGACCTTGAAGATAAAGGGTATCAACTAAGATGACATATTAGGAGGATTGACAAATGAAGGAACGACATTGATTATTGGAAAGGTCAGGTGGAAGGATATTTTCGTGGAGGTAAGTGAAAATGGTACCATACCAATGGGAGTCAGGACTAACAACACATATCGTCTCGATAGGAGTGATTTTATATGAAGGAACCAAAAGATCGTCCACCAAGAACTCATAGAGGGTCTAATTTTGAGGCATATCAATCAATGAAGCAAAGGTAGCCATAGCATCTACAACTCGATTGTTATCCCTTGGAAATTTCTCAAAGAATATTTGCATGAAATATTGATTGAAGTCATCCACCATTTTCTTGAAAGGCATTAACTTTTCATCTTTAGTTTGATAATCATCATTTGCTTGATGAATTACAAGTTGAGAGTCCCCCAAAACATGAAGTTCCTAGATCTTCCATTGAACCGCAATTCATAGTCATGTTGTTAATGCTTCGTATTCTTCTATGTTGTTGGTGCAAGGGAATGAAAATTAGTACGACTTAAGAATAGAGTCCCCTTGAGGTGTGATAAAGAGGATACCAGCTCCTACGCCATGCTATGTGTATGAACCATCAAAATATAATTTCCAAGGCTTTGTCTTCCTCACTATAAGAATGGATTCATCTAGGAATTTAGAGACAATAGGAGTGTCATCAATCATGGGTGCATATTTGAGTTGATCTACAATAGCTTATCCTTTAATTATTGTTCTATCCATGTATTTAATGTCGAAATCAATCAGAATCATAAACCATTTAGCTAATCTATCAGTGAGTGTTTCCTTATTAAGAAGATATGTTACTGGATCTAGATCCTAACAACAAGCTTTGCCTATGAGTTACCATATAATTTCATAATTTTTGCAAGGCAAAAACTACAGCAAGATATGCATACTCAATTAGTGTGTAGTTAATCTCATAGACACCCAATGTGTGACTAATATAGTATATTGCTCCTTCCTTGCCTTCATTGTCTCGTTGCACCAAGATTACCCCCAGTGTTGTTTGTGTAGCTGATATGTAAAGTAGTAGGGGTTTTCCTAGAATAGGTGGCATCAAAATTGGTGGATTCAAAAGATAAACTTTGAGAATTTTAAAAGCCTATTGACACTATCATCCCATATAAATTTGATATTCTTATGAAGGAGATACTGAAAAGAATGACATTTATCTGCTAGTTGTGCAATGAATCTGCATATTGATTGAATTCTTTCCTATAGAGACCAAAGTTGACTAATATTCTTTGGTGGTAGCATCTCTAATATAGCTCTGACTTTGGTTGTATCTGCTTCAATTCCTCTTTGTGAGACAATGTATCTAAGGAGCTTCCTGAGGTTACCCTGAAGACACATTTCTTAGGATTTAGCCTGACTTTGTATTTTTCCAAATGTTCAAAAACTACTGATAGGATATCTAGATGTATTTCTCTTGTTACTAACTTTTATAGGATATCATCAACATAATCTTCCATAGTGACATGCATGAGATCATGAAACATTGTCATCATTGCTCTTTGATATGTAGCACCCACATTATTTAGTCCAAAGGGCATAACATTCTAGTAGAAATTTCCCCAAGGACAAGTAAATGTTGTTTTATGTTGGTCTTCAGGTGCTATTTTGATTTGGTTATACCTGAAGAATTCATCCATCAATGATAACATTGCATGACCAGCTGTAAGATCCAATATCAAATCAATGTTTGGCAATTGGAAATCACCTTTAGGACAAGCTTTATTGATATCTCTGAAATTTGTACATATTCTAATGTTGCAATCTATTTTAATAACAAGTACTAAGTTATAGATCCATTTGAGATAGTCAATCAGTCTAACAAATCCCACATGAAATAATTTCTCGAGCTCTACCTTGACTAATAGTGCCACCTACGGATGCATATTTATCAATTTATGTTTTACAGGTTTAGCTCCTAGAGTAACTGTTAAATGATGCATTACTAGATCAAGGTCCAATCTAGGCATATCCACATATGACCATGCAAAATTCATTTATCACTCTATGAAGAAACTTATGAACTTTGGTCTTTCTTTTTCTATCAAAGATTGTGCTAAGAATATGTTGGTTGAACCTCTTCTATGCCAATGTTTGTCTCGATAGTCTCTTCGATGAGCATTGATGATTTCTCTTCATATGATGTCATAGGGAGAGTGTCAAACCTTCCATCCTCAGGTGCCTTAGAGAGGTTTTCACCCTCAGATAAGTCCTTTCTTTTTACTTTTTTAGACTTAGATAGTGCCACAAGGTGGTTTTCACCATAAGACCCATGATTTTTTTTTTTTTTAATATTTTTGTGACTAGAAGGTTTTGCATTCTCTCCAAGATATGTCATGTTATCAAGTTCTATGATGTATCCTTCTTTTTGGTCCCCAATAGGTAGATCATTTCTTATGCCAAGATAGTCAATAAAGGCCTCATCATTTTGAAAAGTGTCTAGTTGTGGAGGCTCTTGTTGGTCCCAATCAATGAGTTATGGATGAATGAGAGGAAGGCCATCAGTGTTCTAAAAATCAATGGGAGTAAGGATAAAGACACAAGAGTCTTTAGGTATTTCAATGCAATCATTGGGGTCATCACTAGAACTCTCCTCATTAGCCTCGATCGTAAATGAATCCAAATCAACATTACTAGAGGGACACTAAGCAACGGGAGTCTTCACTCTTTCCGGGTTTGACCTAGAACCTTGAGATGTTGAGGGTTCCAGATCCCAAAATGCTTTTATCCATGCTTTGCCACTGTCACTCTTCTCTTCTAATGTAGACTAATAAAGTTATTTGACCAACCCTAAACTTTTTGTTAAACTCTTCTTTTGTGGGTTGTTACCGCATCATTTATTCTTCATGCCGAGAATGGGTCATAATTTCCTATTTTTTTTTATGTTGGAGTCCTAGTTCATACCATATTACCTTGGTTCAAGTCTTTAAATGCGGCCTCAAGTCCTTTCTCTAGTCATTTTTGTTCAAGTTTGGACAATTCATTGTACTTCTTGAACGCGTTGAACCGTTCTGAACTGGGTTCAAGATGTTCATTTAGGTTCAATAGGTTCCAAAGTGTTCAGAAAAGGTTCTTCTTACTAACATTTTCTCTAAGTTTTTGCAGTAGCTCCTTAATAAGAATTTTCTTGTTCGGTGACATATCATTTGTGTTGAACTTGTTGAACTAAGTTCAAAGGGTTCAAATATGTTCAACGTGTTCAACATGGCAAAGTGGTTACTAGTTTGACGCAGCGTACATCTTGAACTTCTTGAACACTCAAGAAGTTGGTTCGAGATGTTCACACAGGTTCAATGCTGGTGAGTCCCGTGGTTTCTAATGTTTCAAGAAGTGCATTTATTGCTAAATACGGAGAGGCAGAAACATATTGTAAAGTGATGTCATTCTTTGGTTTTTTTGAAGTAGGTGAACGTTGCATGAACTGGTAGCTTCTTAAAGTATGCCGCCATGCATTCAATGCATGTGTGCAGGGGTCTAATCTATCAATTTGCCATGTTCGGAATGAAATTGTGAAATCATTGCATTTAATGTGTCTGTATTATTACCTTTCTTTATAAGGTATGAAAATCATTTGTGTTCTGCGTTTGCTCTTGCTGCTGGATTTCTGTTTATATTGTCCCTAGATAGGAGATTTTCTTGCCGCTAGCCATCGTCCGATTATATAGCTGTGAAGGTGAGTCTTTCTCATATTTTCTCCAGTGTTTTCCCTTGCATTTTCTCTCATATAGAGGTTTGGTTTCACTGCAATCAAGTTTGGGTTTCTTGTTTTGAAATCATGAAGTCCACCCTGCACTTGTTTGGAAACATCTTTAGCATGGCATCCACAGAAGCCATAGTTAGTGATATTGATCTGAAGGGTGAGAACCTTGAAGATTTGAAAGAAAGGGTGTTCAGGGGTGTTGATAAGTCTTTTTGTATAGAGATTTTGAGTAGTGGACTTTTAGAAACTACAGCCTTTCCTCCAGCAATTCCTTGTCCAGAGCTTGTTCGGGAGTGTCTTGCCAGATACGACCCTATATCAGAAACTATTAAAAGAGATAACGATGAAACCCTTCTCACCATTAACCACGAAGTGATTGATTCAATGTTCAAAATACCAGATTATCAGTTTTCTAATTTATCCCCTACTCAGTCAATTAGTGAGTTCAATACAGATAGAGCTGGACATAGGAATAATGTGGCGAAGTACTGGTTGAAAGTCCCTCAGAGAGGTGGTTCTAGACTGCCTAAAACTCCTAACAAGAACCACATGTTGCCACATATCCACGATGTAATGCTCTTGTTGCATCAAGCCAGAGGTTTTGCTGAAGCTTATAGCTTTGATGATTGGATATATATTGCTATGTACAATTAGTTCTGGAAGGAAAACAATACCTGGATTGGATGGAGTTAATTGCTGATTCAATGAAAGAGTAGTTGAGTCTAGCCAAGCAATTTCAACAAAACTTCTTCATGTCCTCGTATCTTTTGTATTGTCTGGCCTGTGTTAAGGAGTTAACCGACATACCCAAGTAGCCCACTGAAGAAGATGTTCCGGTGTAAAAGTTTTATCCAATGCTACAAAAGGACAATGCCCTTCAAGATTTTAGAAGGGTACATAGTGCATTCCTGGGTGATATGTGTCATGAACTGAAAGGTACAAAAGCCAAACAGATTTCAGATGATACGCAAGCTTTGATTAAGAAGTTCGGAAGCTTTTACATCCAGTTTCCACACTTTTTCTATATACGAGTGGGAGGCTTTGAAGAGGAACCCTTCAAGCTTCTACACTTCTATTTTGATTTTTTTGTCCTAGCAGAAGTATGCAGACAACTGACTTCCGTGGTCAAGAAGGCACAGTCTAAGGACAAGTGGGAAGGTCATTTTCCAATACATTTGGGAGTGTTATCCTGTAATTCAATGTCTGATGCACTAAGTATAGGAGCAGACCTTAGAAATTTTAATTTCTCTTTGTATGCTGAAAGAAAAGGGTTTGACAACAAAGGATTTTCTCGGAGCCTTGGTTTAATGCCTTATCTTCCCACGCCACAGTTAGAAGATTTCTGGGAAGACTGTTCAAATGAACTTGAAGTCTTCAAAAGAGAAAAGAGGAGACTGGTGCTGGAACATGTTATTTCTTTGCAAATAAAGATAGATATTAAAGGGCTTGAAGAAGATTATCTTGAACTGTTTGAACAAGGGTATTTAGCCCACGTAGAGACTGAAATGCCCCCAATTAATTGGGATGAAGAGGAAAATGATGACATTCAATCGAGAACCGAACGAGTTCTAGATAGAACAATGGCATGGGTGGCCAAGAAGAAAGCAATGAAGCTAGATGCCAAGCCTCTTTCTATGAGAAGTATGTCTTCACCAAAATGTCCTTCTAATAGTGCTCCAATTCGTGCAGGTAAGGAAATCAAGTCAGCTCAACCTAGACGCAGACCTAGCCCAACTCTGGATTTTAGTACCCCTTGGCGTACTAGATCACGTATTGTCACCCAGAAGAGGATGGACCAGGTCAAGGATATGGGAACCAAAGATGTCATGCTTGAAGCTCAGATCTTTGAAATTGAAGATTTCGATGGTGAAGTTGCTTGTGCTCTAGACTCCCAAATGGTGAATGTAGCAATGACGCCACCTCCAAAGATGATTGAAGGAACTTCTCATTCTGTTGCGACTCCTAAATGGTTAACAACCTTAGTTAACAAGAAAAGGATCTTTCTTCCTATGACCATTCCAATTTAGGAGATGGTTGCCAAGTACTCTGAGAAGAATCCAAAGCCAAAGAGGTTCAAGACCACCATGCACCTAAACAATGATGAGGAAACTGGTAAGTGGACGGCAGAAATTGCTTCTTACAAACTGAGGGATGAGAACAAAGAAGCCAGTTCTGATGATTTTGAAATAACAAAAATAGAATTGGGAAAGATGAGTAGGGATACAGATAACCATTTTTTCCAAGTGTCAGCGAAGAAGATGCTTACCCGGTCAGAGAAGGATGGATGAGAGAAAAGAGAACTTAAAAGACGTATAAGCTTTTTGGCTCAGTTCATTGAGAGCATCGGTTGCCTAGGAGCAATGCCAATATCCCATGCCACTGAGAATTTTGACCCAAGTTCTCTGGAAAATAGGAAGTTGATGGATCAAGTTCAACGGGCTAAGAGCATCGCTGAAGCGGTTGAAAAATGGATTGAACAAGTAATCAAAGATGGTGAAAAATACATTACCGACTCTCGAAAGTTGTGTGGTGAGGTACAGGGCCTGATTTCCGAAATCCAAAATCAGCTTGTACCATGGGAGAAAGAAGAGCACAAATGGCAAAATGTCCTGCCTCTGTTTACCAAAATCAAAGAGTACGGAACTACCAGATTTCTAACAGAACATTCAATTAAGCTAGTATCTGATGAATGCCAAATTTTCATGCTTAAGAAAACTATGATGTGGCGGGTGCTCACATTTCAGTCGGTAATTATGGATGTGAAAACCTCCATCTATGAACTCCAATATTTGCAGAGCAGTATTGTCAAAGATAATAAAGTGGTTAATCCCTATCATGACTGGGAACTAGGAATCTGCGGGGCAAGTACACAGGAAGTAGTCAAGTCATTCTGGTTGAACATGAAGAAGATCAGAGTTAGGAGTAGTTTCACGGTGGAGGATATAACCAAAGTGGCTAGGATAGAATCTATGGTATTCATTGGGAATGATCAGCTGCCGAAGCACTCAGAGAAAATGGTGCAACACATGTGGAATAAAGAGGTGGCAAACGTGAAGCTTAATGCAATGAAAGTCCCAAGCCAATCAATGATCCAATAACTCATGGCTGCTCATGATGCTTGTGAAGACGGAGAAGAGGGTGATGATGAGATATAACATAATGCATCTGCTTTGGGCTTGTTTTCTTTATTTTTAAAAACAAAACATTTTTCATAGTTATGCAAAAACTTTGGGACAACTGTCCGAAAATACTTTCTGTTGTTTTCGTAGTTGTTTTATCAGGGAGTGGTCGAGTTTTTAGGGAGACCCCCCCCCCCCCCGTTTAGACTATAAATTAAGTAGAATCGATGGTAGAAGGGGAAATTTTTAGTAGCTGATTTTTATAAAAAAAAAAACTAGAACGTGTGTTTGTTTTTGTATTTTCTTATTCCTAATCAAAGGAGGAATCAGATGGTGGAAATCTGTGGTGGAAAAAGATTAGAAAATGTATCATTATGTCTTTGATTACATAAAGATATATATATGAAATCTGGTGATATTGTTTTGGGGGAGAAGAAAGATCTGTGCATTTTGAATCTGAATAGATAACATGTCTTTGTATATGTTTGTCCGATCAAGAAACATTATTTGATTATTTCATTACAGCTTTTCATTATTCCTCTGATGTTCTTTCCTTTGAATGTGTTGTTTACTCTGGAAAAGATTCATGTTTGTGGGTGCATTCTTTTTCTCTGAATCAGTTCGTCTTTATTTGGAAGAAGTATATTGAACTTTGTTTCAGTTACTGTAATTACATACTTTGAAAATTAAGAAGATATTTTCCGTTATTTATGAGATATGAGGAAAGTTATAGCCTTTCATCCAAGAATGATATAGGCGGCCTTATATGCTTTCTAGTTAAAAGCTTTCATTTGGACATAAATATAAAAACAAAAACATACTTTATGAAAAATCTAGATAAGGAGTTGTACCTAAGCAAAAATTCAGAGGGGGGTGATTGAACAAATGTCGACCCAACTGTTCAGTGAACCATTTGTTCTTAAAAGAAGGTAACAGAGTCCTAAAATTAATCATTTAAATGCAAAGAGCAAAATCTGTTCACTAATAGATTTTTGGCGACTCTGCTGGGGAGCGAAACAAAGAGAAAACCAAATTTTTCAATAGACCAGTATGTCATAAATGTGAGCCCATAATAAGAAAAAGTGTTTGGAGTGCAGGAAGATTGTTGAGATTCAGTCTTGATTGAAGTAACCTGGTTTAGTCATCCTAGATTCTCGTCCATATACTAGAGCACAAAGGAAAGAAGGAGTAATTGATAACTGTTTTGAAGAATTGCAAAATCTGTCATTTGCCCCAAGTTTTACTCCTAGAAGGAAGGCCAAAAGTAGACCTTCATCTCCTGACAGAGTTACTCCTATATCTTCTTCTTCCCCTTGGCAAGCACTAACATTTACTGGAATTCAAGCTCCACCTCTTGTAACCATTCATCTAGTATTCATTATGGCTCAACCCTGGGGTGCGGCTGTTGGACCTCTTGCTCTCGCAGCCCATAATCTGCTACCAAAAGGAGCAAAGGATGTTTTACCCAAGTATAAAGGTGATGGAAGAGTTTCAGTTGAAGAGCATTTGAACTCTTTTAATGTAGCAACGGGAATCCTAGCAGTTCAATATGAGGATGTGGCTGTTAGGCTTTTTGCCCAAACCCTCACTGAAGGGGCAGCAGAATGATTTAGCCAGTTGCAAGCAGGATCCATAACTGATTGGCAAACGATGAAAACCACTTTTGAAAAAAGATTCCAAAGTGTTGATGATAAACACAGGCTACTGGCTCAACTCACACAGATGAAGAAGGAAATTCATGAGCCGATGAGGGATTATGTAGCAAGATATAATAAGATTATTCACAAAATTCCTCAAGCCAAGAGACCAACTACAGATAATCAGTGATGTTTCTTCGTAAATTCCATGCCACCTGATGTAGGATTTCACCTCAGAAGAAGTAGGCCGACCGACCTAGAAACTGCACAAAATGAGGCTATAGAGCTTGAACATGATCTGATAACAGCTAGCAAATGGAGGAAGGATGTACAAATTCCTCAAGGACAATCTCAGGCTTCTACGTCCTCTACCTATCAAGTTGTTCAACGGCTTGTCAATGATATGATTGCTCTAAAGAGGCAAATACCTAAGCCTGGAAACTCTTATCCACAACCTTATCAGGATATAAGCAGGAGAACCTCAAATCAATATAACTATGGACGATCGTTGCAACTTCCTACAGCTCCACAAAGATTACAGATAGAAGCACCTCCTAACAAAGGTGTCATATGTTCATTTCATCTTACCACTGATCATGATGGGGTTTCATGTCCCGATATGATAAGACACGTTTAGATGCAAAACACAAAGGATGAATTAGGAGAGTTCACTGAAGCAGAAAGAATTCAAGAGGCACCTGGCGACTCTGGAACATTCTACCTCAAATATGAGTCAGATTTGGAAAAGGGGAGTAACATTTTAGCAACTCTTGAAGGTTCTTCATGTGCGATCCTAACAAGGAATCAACGAACCTCTCAGCCTTCTTCCTTTATGAACCCTTCTGGAAACAATTTCAAAAGTAAAGATCTCCCAAGTAATAGTTTTTCAAAGGTTCTCGAGGTTAAGATTTTGCAAAGGAACCATGAAGATCATAAGAGTTCTTCCTCTTCTTCCTCCTTTGATATCATTGAATTATGTAAGGCCTCAATCGTTCAACTACCTACCACTGAGTACTTAAAGCTTAACCCAAAAGAGTTGGATAAACTGGTCAAATACGTTAAAGGGGATTCCTTTTCAAAGTCTCAAGTACACGAGTGTATGGAAAATAGTGATTTAGCTAATACCGAAGGGTCTTCATCTATCCCCTACTCATTAGCTAATCTAGCAGATCCCTATGCTTTTCATGACACGAGGTCTGGGCATGAGGTCGAGATTCCGAAACCTGAACCTTTCTATATTTCCCTTCTCCTAAATGGCAAAAAGTTAAGTAATTGCATAATTGACTCAGGGGCTTGAGACGATATAATGCCTTCTTCTGTGGCTAAATCTTTAGGTTTAACCCTTAGTAAAACATTTGGAAGATGCTTTTCAATGGATGGAAAATAGGTTCCTCTTATTGGTCAGGTAAAGGACGTCCAGGCAGCATGCCCAAACAAAAGAGTAAGATTAACTATACTGGTCATTGATATTCCGGTGAGTTACGGAATGCTTCTGAGTAGGATGTTTTGCAAGGATCTTGGAGGCAAAATCAAAATGGATTGGTCTGAAACCGTTATTCCCCTTGGAAGCCAGAAAATAAAGCTTGAACCTGAACCCAAGAATAAGTATACTGTATTTCCCTCAGATAACCCGAAAGCCGAGATTCTATTTCAGGAGTGTGAGTTTGGAAACTATCTTGTCCTTGCACCTGGTGAAAAGAAAATGAATAAGACAGCTAATGAACTTGGTGGACTATGGCAGATGGAGTTTGATGGAAGCTGCGCTAACTTTGGTTCTGGAGCAAGGGTGGTCTTGTTGTCACCAACTAGTAATATTTTCCCCTTTTCCTTCAAGTTGGATTTTAAAAACACTATTAATACTACTGAATATGAGGCACTATTATTGGGATTAAGTGAGGCTAAATGTAAAGGAATTAAGTTGCTTAAAGTCAAAGGTGATGCAGAGTTAATTGTTAGGCAGGTGAGGAATGTTTATACAGTTAAGAATGATAGGTTGAGGCATTACAGGAATAGAGTTTGGGATGAGATAGAATTATTTGATGCTTTCTCGATTGAAGCAATTCTGAGGGAACAAAAAAGTAGGGCAGATTCATTGGCTGTGTCTGCCTCGCTTTTATTACCACATCTAGATTTTAAAGATAATTCATATAGGATTGAAATGATCTATAGGCCCAGTGTTCCCGATAATGTAGATCATTGGCAGGTTTTTGATGCAGATGCACAAATCAAAGATTTCCTAGAATGTGCTCAATCATTTTCTCAGTCATATTTTGAAGGCTATGAAAGTGTTTGCAAAGAGTTCAGTCCAGACCCAGAGGTAGATCCTACAAATAGCTTTATTCAGCTCAAAGGTAACAAAATTCCTAGGGGGTTAGTGACTCTGGAGAGATTTTTCACCAGAGATGACGTATTCATAAGGTAATAAAGTTCCCAAGGATGATGGGAAAGGAAAATGTGAGAAAATAAACTTGGGAGATTAAGCTAATCCAAAAGAAGTGACAATCAGTCAGTGTTGTTCTGCAAAGGAAAAGAGAACACTTGGTACACTACTTAAGGAGTATATTGATGTTTTTGCTTGGTCTTATGATGATCTGAAGGAGTTTAGAAATGGAAATTTTCAACATCAGATTCCGCTGAAGCCAGGCGTCTCTCCTTTTAGACAAAAATTATGGAACTTTAATCCCATCATGGCGGATGCAATCTCTAAGGAAGTTGAGAAAATGCTTAAGGCCCGAATCATATATCCAATTCACCATTCCACCTGGGTAGCTAATATTGTACCCGTAAGAAAGAAAAATGGGGAAATTCGTATCTGTGTTGATTTTCAAAATTTGAATCAAGCAAGCCTGAAGGACAACTACGCCTTACCAAATATGGATCACATATTACAGACAGTGTCTGGGTCAGAGATAATGTCGATGTTGGACGGTTTTTCTGGTTATAACCAGATATCTATAGCAGAACATGAGCAACACAAGACAACATTCATCACTCCATGGGGAACATTCGCATACAACCGCATGCCTTTTGGTTTAATAAATGCCGGAGCCACTTTTCAAAGGGCTATGGATTCCTCTTTCAAGGATTTTCAAGACAAAATAATTGTAGTTTATCTGGATGACCTCACAGTGTTTTAAAAAAAAAGGACAGATCATTTCTGGGATTTGAGTGCAGTATTACAGCGTTGTCATGAACACGGGATTTCTCTGAATCCTAAGAAATTAGTTTTTTGTGTCACTGAGGGCAAATTGTTAGGACATATTGTCTCAAAAGAGGGAGTCAAGATTGATCCCGACAGGGTTAATGCAATTCAACGTCTCAGTTTACCCTCTAGTCGAACTGGAGTAAGATCATTCTTTGGTCAAGTGAATTTCCTAAGGAGATTTATTCCAGAATTTGTTGAGACTACAAAACACATTGTTGGTTTGCTAAGTGAGCAACATCCTTTCAAGTGGACTGAAGAAGCCAAAAATGCTTTTGAGAAAATTAAAGGATCAGTTGCAAATGCACCCACTCTTGTTAACCTAGATTTCATGAAAGATTTTGTTCTGTATTGTTATGCATTAGACCATACTATGTCTGGAATTCTATTGCAGTTGGATGAACATGGGGCTGAAATGCCTATAGCATTCATGAGTACTCTGCTCAAGAAGCATGAGCTCAAATATTCACCTATGGAGAAACATGCATATGCTGTTGTAAAAGCCATGAAACAATTTCGATATTATATCCTGCATTCTCATTCTGTGGTTTTTGTTCCAGATTCAGCTGTGAAAAGCATTTTGACTCAACAGAAGGTTGGACTAAATAAGTGAGCAACATGGGTGATGAGAATTCAAGAGTATGACTTAGATATTCGCCCTACGAAGACAATTAAAGGGTAGGGCTTATGCAAGTTGATAGCGGAAAATGAAGTAGAAACTGAAGCAGAGTTACCATTAACTCTTTTTGTTGGATTGTAGGATACTTGGTTCTCTGATGTGGCCTACTATTTAACTTATGGTAGTTGCCCAAATCATCTGTTTGCTAAAGAACAGAGGAATTTAAAATTAAAAGCTACAAAGTATGTAATTTGGCAATATGTTCTATACAAAAAGGGGTTAGATGGAACATACCTAAGGTGTGTAGATAAACCCCAACAACAAAATCTCCTGGAAGCTTATCATGGAGATGTCTGTGGTGGACATTTTTCATCATTTGTTACTGCATTCAAAATTCTAAGAAATTTTTTTTATTGGCCCGACATGTTTTGAAACGCCTATATTCACGTAAAAGAATGCGAAAAATGTCAATTGTTTTCTAGGAAGCCACATTTAGTAGCACTGCCTCTAAGGCCTATAGTGATGGATGAACCTTTCACACAGTGGGGCATTGATTTCATAGGCCCAATTAACCCTCATTCCAGTGCGGGTCACATGTATATTTTGACAACTACTGACTACTTTACAAAGTGGTTAGAAGCCATTCCCACCAAAAAGGCCAACTCAGAGATTGTGTGTAATTTTCTCATGGATTACATCCTAGTTCATTTTGGGGTACCCCAGAAAATTGTGACAGATAATGCATCATATTTCTCCTCTGAAGAGTTGACCATGTTTTTCTATGATCATCAAATTTCACTCTCACATTCTTCTGATTATTTTCCATAGGGCAATGGTTTGGCTGAATCTAGCAACAAGAATTTGATAGTCATCATGAAGAAGCTAGTTGATGAGAATGCTAGGAATTGGCATAAGAAGTTATATGAGGCTTTATGGGCGGATAGGACCACACCCAAGAGGGCTATTGGGATGGCACCTTTTGAACTTGTTTATGGTGTAGGAGTGAAACTTTCTTTGCCACTGGAGTTGTCAGCAACCAAGCTGCAAACAGTAGTGGAAGATTCCTTCTTTCAAAATGCTTTGGAGAAAAGAATCATGTATCTGACAAAGTTAGAAGAAGAGAGAGAATTGCTGGTGGATAGGATTTTAGAACATCAGAGCCTAGTAAAGAGGATTTTTGACATGCGAGCTTGACCAAGAGGTTTCCTGGTAGGAGATGAGGTGCTACTATGGGACAAAAGGAAAGAGTCCAAAGGTGCTCATGGTAAGTTTAATTCATTGTGGAAAGGTCCTTTCAAAATTTGTGAAGCAGTAGGACAAAATGCATTTAGACTCAGCTATGCTGATGGAACGATCATGCCTTATACCTACAATGGGCAAGATCTCAAGCTCTATAAATTGTAAGTCTAGTGTTTGAGTCACTTGTACATAGTAGTCTAGGTATTTTTGGTTGTGCTCTTAACCCTTTCCCCTTTGTTTTATGTTTTGCGAAACTAGAGTCTATGAGTTCTTTGCATTTTCCTTTGAAAAATACAATCCCCAGTCAGAGCCAATGTTACCGCATCATTTATTCTTCATGCCGAGAATGGGTCATAATTTCCTTTTTTTTTTTTTATGTTGGAGTCCTAGTTCATACCATATTACCTTGGTTCAAGTCTTTAAATGTAGCCTCAAGTCCTTTCTCTAGTCATTTTCGTTCAAGTTCGGACAATTCATTGTACTTCTTGAACATGTCAAACCATTCTGAACTAGGTTCAAGATGTTCATTTAGGTTCAATAGGTTTCGAAGTGTTCAGAAAAGGTTCTTCTTACTAACATTTTCTCTAAGTTTTTACAGCAACTCCTTAACAAAGTTTTTCTTCTTCGGTGACATATCATTTGTGTTGAACTTGTTGAACTAAGTTCAAAGGGCTCAAATATGTTCAACGTGTTCAACACGGCAAAGTGGTTAACAGTTTGACGCGGCATACATCTTGAGCTACTTGAACACTCAAGAAGTTGGTTCAAGATGTTCACACAAGTTCAATGCTGGTGGGTCCCACAGTTTCTAATGTTTTGAGAAGTGCATTTATTGCTAAATATGGAGAGGCAGAACCATATTGTAAAGTGATGTCATTCTTCGGTTTTTTCAAAGTAAGTGAACATTGTGTGAACTGGTAGTTTCTTAAAGTACGTCGCCATGCATTCAATGCATCCATGCGGGGGTCTAATCTATCAATTTGCCGCATTTCAAATGAAATTGTGAAATCATTTCATTTAATGTGTCTGCATTATTACCTTTCTTTATAAGGTATGAAAATCATTTGTGTTCTGCATTTGCTCTTGCTGCTAGATTTGTGTTTATATTGTCCCTGGATAGGAGTTTTTCTTGCCGCTAGCCATCATCCGATTATACAGCTATGAAGGTGAGTCTTTCTCATATTTCCTCCAGTGTTTTCCCTTGCATTTTCTCTCATATAGAGGTTTGGTTTCACTGCAATCAAGTTTGGGTTTCTTGTTTCGAAATCATGAAGTCCACCCTGCACTTGTTTGGAAACGTCTTTAGCATGGTGTCCATAGAAGCTATAGTTAGTGATACTAATCTGAAGGGTGAGAACCTTGAAGATTTGAAAGAAAGGGTGTTCGGGGGTGTTGAGAAGTCTTTTTGTATAGAGATTTTGAGTAGTGGACTGTTAGAAGCTACAGCCTCTCCTCCAGCAATTCCTTGTCTAGAGCTTGTTCAGGAGTGTATTGCTAGATATCACCCTGTATCAGAAACTATTAAAAGAGATAACGGTTAAACCCTTCTCGCCATTAACCGCGAAGTGATTGCTTTGGTGTTCAAAATACCAGATTATCAGTTTTCTAGTTTCTCCCCTACTCAGTCAATTAGTGAGTTCAATGCAGATAGAGCTGGACACAGGAATAATGTGGTGAAGTACTGGTTGAAAGTCCCTCAGAGAGGTGGTTCTAGACTGCCTAAAAATCCTAACAAGAACCACATGTTGCCACATATCCATAATGTAATGCTTTTGTTGCATCGAGCTAGAGGTTCTATCGAAGCTTATAGCTTTGATGATTGAATATATTGCTATGTACAATTAGTTCTGGAAGGAAAACTATACCTGGATTGGGCGGAGTTAATTGCTGATTCGATGAAAGAGCAGTTGAGTCTAGCCAAGCAATTTCAACAAAACTTCTTCATGTCCTCGTATCTTTTGTATTGTCTGGCCTGTGTTAAGGATTTAACCAGCATACCCAAGCAACCCACTGAAGAAGATGTTCTGGTGTATGAGTTTTATCCAATGCTACAAAAGGACAATGCCCTACAAGATTTCAGAAGGGTACATAATGCATTCCTAGGCGATATGTGTCATGAACTGAAAGGTACAAAAGCCAAACGGATTTCAGATGATGCGCAAGCTTTGATTAGGAAGTTCGGAAGCTTTAACATCCAGTTTCCACGCTTTTTCTATATACGAGTGGGAGGCTTTGAAGAGGAACCCTTCAAGCTTCCGCATTTCTATTTTGATTGTTTTGTCCTAGCAGAAGTATGCAGACAACTGACTTCTGTGGTCAAGAAGGCACAGCCTAAGGACAAGTGGGAAGGTCATTTTCCAATACATTTGGGAGTGTTATCCTGTAATTCAATGTTTGATGCACTAAGTATAGGAGCAGACCTTAGAAATTTTAATTTCTCTTTGTATGC
This sequence comes from Cryptomeria japonica, assembly GCF_030272615.1. NCBI lineage: Eukaryota > Viridiplantae > Streptophyta > Pinopsida > Cupressales > Cupressaceae > Cryptomeria > Cryptomeria japonica. The sequence continues at coordinate 708,270,318 of NC_081411.1, read as the reverse complement.
TGAAAGAAAAGGGTTTGACAACAAAGTATTTTCTTGAAGCCTTGGTTTAATGCCTTATCTTCTCATGCCACAGTTAGAAGATTTCTGGGAAGACTACTCTAATGAACTTGAAGTCTTCAAAAGAGAAAATATGAGACTGGTGCTGGAACAAGTTATTTCTCTACAAATAAAGATATATATTAAAGGGCTTGAAGAAGATTATCTTGAACTATTTGAACCAGGGTATTTAGCCCACGCAGAGACTGAAATGCCCCCAATTAATTGGGATGAAGAGGAAAATGATGACATTCAATCGAGAACCGAATGAGATCTAGATAGAACAATGGCATGGGTGGCCAAGAAGAAAGCAATGAAGCCAGATGCCAAGCCTCTTTCTACGAGAAGTATGTCTTCACCAAAACATCCTTCTAACAGTGCTCCTGTTCGTGCAGGTAAGGAAATCAAGTCGGCGCGGCCTAGATGCAGACCTAGCCCAACTCTGGATTTCAGTACCCCTCGGCATACTCAATCACGTGGTGTTGCCCAGAAGAGGATGGACCAGGTCAAGGATATGGGAGCCAAAGATGCCATGCTTGAAGCTCAAATCTTTGAAATTGAATATTTGGATGGTGAAGTTGCTTGTGCTCTAGACTCCCAAACGGTGACTGTATCAATGACACCACCCCCAAGGATGATTGAAGGAACTTCTCATTCTGCTGCGACTCCTAAATGGTTAACAAACTTAGTTAACAAGAAAAGGAGCTCTCTTCCTATGACCATTCCAATTTAGGAGATGGTTGTGAAGTACTCTGAGAAGAATCCAAAGCCAAAGAGGTTCAAGACCACCACGCACCTAAACAATGACGAGGAAACTGGTAAGTGGATGACAGAAATTGCTTCATACAAATTGAGGGATGAGAACAAAGAAGCCGGCTCTGATGATTTTGAAATAACAAAAATAGAATTGGGAAAGATGAGCAGGGATACAGATAACCATTTTTTCCAAGTGTCAGTGAAGAAGATGCTTTCCCGGTCAGAGAAGGATGGATGGGAGAAAAGAGAACTTAAAAGACATATAAGTGTTTTGGCTTAGTTCATCGAGAGCATTGGTTGCCTAGGAGCAATGCCAATATCCCATGCCACTGAGAATTTTGACCCAACTTCTCCGAAAAATAGGAAGTTGATGGATCAAGTTCAACAAGCTAAGAGCATTGCTGAAGCGGTTGAAAAATGGATTGAACAAGTAATCAAAGATGGTGAAAAATACATTACCGACTCCCAGAAGTTGTGTGGTGAGGTACAGGGCTTGATTTCCGAAATCCAAAATCAGCTTGTACCATGGGAGAAAGAAGAGCACAAATGGCAAAATGTCCTGCCTCTATTTACCAAAATCGAAGAGTACGAAACTACCAGATTTCTAACAAAACATTCAATTAAGCTGGTATCCGATGAATGCCAACTTTTCATGCTTAAGAAAACTATCATGTGGTGGGTGCTCACCTTTCAATCAGTAATTACGGATGCGAAAACCTCTGTCTATGAACTCCAGGATTTGCAAAGTAGTATTGTCAAAGATAATAAAGTGGTTAATGTCGATCATGACTGGGAACTAGGAATCTGCAGGGCAAGTACACAGGAAGCAGTCAAGTCATTCCAGTTGAACATGGAGAAGATCAGAGTTAGGAGTAGTTTCACGGCGGAGGATATAACCAAAGTGGCTAGGATCAAATCTATGGTATTCATTGGGAATGATCAGCTTCCGAAGCACTCAGAGAAAATGGTGCAACACAGGTGGAATAAAGAGGTGGCAAAGGCGAAGCTTAATGCAATGAAAGTCCCAAGACAATCAATGATCCAAGAACTCATGGCATCTCATGACACTCATGAAGACGAAGAAGAGGGTGATGATGAGATATAACATAATGCGTCTGCTTTGGGCTTGTTTTCTTTATTTTTAAAAACAAAACATTTTTCATAGTTATGCAAAAACTTTGGGACAACTGTCCCAAAATACTTTCTGTTGTTTTTGTAACTGTTTTATCAAGGAGTGGTCGAGTTTTCAGGGAGACCCCCCCCCATTTAGTAGAATTGATGGTAGAAGGGGAGATTTTTATTAACTGATTTAAAAAAAAAAAAACTAGATGTGTGTTTGTTTTGGTATTTTCTTATTCCTAATCAAAGGAGGAATCAGATGGTGGAAATCTATGGTGGAAAAAGATTAGCAGATGTATCATTATGTCTTTGATTACATAAAGATATATATATGAAATCTGGTGATATTGTTTTTGGGGAGAAGAAAGCTCTGTGCATTTTGAATCCGAATAGATAACATGTCTTTGTATATGTTTATCTGATCAAGAAATAGTATTTGATTATTTCATTACAGCTTTTCATTATGCCTCTGATGTTATTTCCTTTGAATGTGTTGTTTACTCTGGAAAAGATTCATGTTTGTGGGTGCATTCTTTTTCTCTGAATCAATTCGTCTTTATTTGGAAGAAGTATATTGAACTTTGTTTCAGTTACTATAATTACATACTTTGAAAATTAAGAAGATATTTTCCATTATTTATGAGATATGAGGAAAGTTATAGCCTTTCATCCAAGAATTATATAGGCGGCCTTACACGCTTTCTGGTTAAAAGCTTTCATTTGGATGTAAATATAAAAACAAAAACATAGTTTATGAAAAATCTAGATAATGAGTTGTACCTAAGCAAAAATTCAGAGGCAGGTGATTGAACAAACGCTGACCCAACTATTCAGTGAACCATTTGTTCTTAAAAAAAGGTAACAGAGTCCTAAAATTAATCATTTAAATGCAAAGAGCAAAATCTATTCACTAACATGGGTTCACCTGGTTCTCTGAATGTTTTGGTGAGCTCATAATCATTAGATGAGTTAACTAAACCCCATTCCCATTCGTTAGAGTTTGTGGAGTATCATTTCTTTTCTTGTTGGTCATTAGAGTGTGATTTATAAAGATTCTATAGGATATTGAGTTCCTAATCTAAGGGGTATGAAGGCAAGTCCTTTGGAGCATTGATTTTTTAATGTCAACTCTAGTTGCAATGGTTCAAGAATTCCTTTATTTTGTAACCCAAGAGGGCTCTTCCCATCATATCCAAAGTTTTGCAAGAACTTTAATCCTTTTCCATATTTTTCATAAGGTATTTTGATGTGATCTTGTATAGATTCCTCTTCAGGTTCCTTATAAAGCATTTTTTAGAGATCATCTTCTTCCATCTCACCCCATCTATAGAATATAGTGGGATCCCATTTTATGGTGATAGTGGATACTTTCTTAGAGGGATGTGGTCATCCATAATCTTTAGGAGAATCCACTATTTTTCTTAAATACATAGTTTGATTCAAAGTATATTCTCCAATGCCTTTGTCCTTGTATTTCCCTTTAAGCTCACCTTGTTTTTATGTGGAAGGTTTTAATGATTCTCAATGGACACATACGCTGATGATGGAGTTTCTTCTATGTTGATTAGAATTATTATTTCTTATCTTGGTTGTAGGCTATTACAATACATGAATGGATTTGGATCACCTCTTATTGTTACTTCTACTCCATTATAAGGGAATTCGATACATTGATGGTACGTTGATGGTACCGCTCTCATATCTTGAATCCATGGATGTCCCAAAAGTATGTTATATGTGAGCTCTAAATCAAGGACTTGACAAACCACATCCCTTGTGACTGGCCCAATTCTTAAAGGTAAGGTGATTGTTCCCTTGGATGATCATTCTTCATCATCATATGCTTTTATGGTGATTTTGTTCTTTGAATTCACAATTTGTTCAAAATATCCCAATTGTTTAATGGTGTTCAATTTAAAAATATTCAAACCTGCTCCTCCATCTATCAAGACTCATTTGATAAATTTTTTTGTGGAGAAAAGCCTCAATGTAAAGGAGTGCATTGTGTGGTTGTCATATGGATACATCATCAGCTTCTGTGAATGTAAGGAAATGTGGAGTGGAAAGGTATCCCACCATGGCTTGAAACTGGTCCATGTTCAGATTAGTGGGTGCAAATATTTCTCTCAAGCTTTTTCCAAGAATGGCCTTATGTGAAGGGGATATGCGTAAGAGCTCAAGAATGGAAATGAGTACGGGTGTCTTCCCTAACTTATCTATAAGGTCATACTCATTCTTGGTAGATGATGAAGTTGTGGTCTTGGATGGAACACCTTGGAAGGTGACGTTACCCTGGTGGGTTGTGACATTACATTTAGAGGTTTCATTTTTGGAGGATGAGGAAGATGGTCCAGTACCTTTTAAAACAACTTTACTCCTTTGGGTAGAACCTTCATGAGTCTTGTCCTTTATGATAATGACAGAAAAATAATTATCCATTAAAATGTGATTAATAGTTGAGTCATAATCATAGGACATCTTAGCATAGTTGGCTTGATTATCTGTTTTGGATTTTCCTTTATCATGTTTAGGGAATGGCTCCTTAAACATGGAATGTTCTTAATTGGAGGTATGGACATCAATTTCTATGTCATTGTTGTCAATAAGATCTTGTATAACATCCTTCAATCTGTAAAAATTGCTAGTTGTATGTCTTTTGCTCTTGTGATACACACAATACTCATCATCATTCCACCATGCAGGTTTTGCTTTTGGTTCATAGGGTGGATTATCTGGTAGTGTTATGAGCTTGTTTACAACCAATTTCTTGAATTTTATCTCAAGTGGTTCTCCCAATAGAGTGTATTTCCTTTGAGGATTTGATGTCCTTTGAGTGTTCACTTGATTGCTTGTATTGGATGAACTTGCATTGGGGAAAGTCAGTTTTGGTTTTATGATATTTTCATCTACTATCCCATCATTGACTATGCTCTTATTCTTGTTCCAAAAGTGGGGTTTGTCTTTCCCATTTGATTCCTTTTTGTTTTCTTTGAATATCTTAATGATGCCTTGTTGATGTTTTGAGTGAACATTTCTACTATTTTTTTTTGTGGGATATCACAAGAACATCAACTAGCCAGACCTCTCCATCGACGTAAAACTAAAGAGAAAGATTTCACATTTTTCTATTTAGTGTTGCAAAAGGTAGTCACTAACACATTTATATTTGAATGTTGTATGAGAAGTGTTTTATGAAAGCTTCTACTAAATCACTCCATGATTTGATTCCAAGTGGAAGTTGGGAGGACCATTCCATATCTTGTCCACCTAAACTTTATGGGAACAATCTCAACAAGCATGTTTCTTCATCTACTACCTGAATGCAAGCTGTGAAAAAATCTCTTATCTGTGCCTTAGGATCCCCCTTTCCTCTATACTTGTCAATCTTTGGTGTCATGAAATGTGGAGGAAATGGAGGTATTGGAATGCTTCTATCAAATGGGTAAGGACATATGTCTTTCATTGTATATTGTTGCTTTGGTGTATTCATGTCCGCAGTTTTATTTTGCAAGTCCTTAATTTGTTGTTGCAAATTATTTTTGGGTGGTGTCTTTTCTCTTTGAGCTAGTCCCATGCCATAGCCACGAGGTGGTGGAGGAGGGATATAGTGCATGTATGGATGGTATTGATCATAAATGAGTTCATATGAAGGACAAACATAGTTATAACTTGGATATAGACCACTTGGCATGTTATTGTAATGAGGAGCACTAGGTCTAGGTCAACACATGTCATGACCATGAGGATGGGAGGTATCATAGGAATGGTCTTAAGTGTTGCCCCCAAATCTGACACAAGGTCTCCTCATCTCATGATTTTGAATGTTTTCTTAGGTGTAATTGTATGCATTGGTATGATCTTGGGTATCATCATGAGCATGTGTAGTGGTAGTTCTCCTCCGTGTGAAAGGACAATTGCAAGGTTGTTCATGAGAGTTCCTAATAAAATTGTCAAGAGCATAGGTATTGGGAACTTCTGGTTTTTGAATAATGATGAAGGTGACTTAGGCACAAAATTATCTCTTTTATTACCACCATTATGTCCTCTAGGATTTGCATTTATTTGATTTCCTTGATTGAGGTCCTCTTCTATAATTTGTGACACATCAAAATTATGAGGTAATTTTATTTTACTTTGTGCCATGAATTGAAAAAAGTATTGTCTATCTCTTCTCATAATTTATTCAACAAATATATTGAACCTTGGATCTATGATATTCTCTTAAATGTTTGTGGAAGTGATAGATGCATTTTCATTATCATTGTTGTTCTCATTGTCATTATCTGGTATATTACTGCAATTGTCAAATGGGTTATAAAATTCTTCTCCATCAAACTCATAGGTACTTATTTTGTGAGATCTTAGAGCTTCTTTGGCTTCTCTTATAGACCTTTCGGAATGTGTTTCAACCATGAACTTGACCTTGTCTAAAATGAAAGATGGAAGAAAATGTAAAGACTATGGAAGACCAAGAAAGGATATGAGATAGAAAGAATCTAGGATTGTCTTGCAATGTCCAAAAATGTAGGTTCAAGATATGTGTGATCTAAAGTAAGGTGTAGTGGCTTCTAAAGAGATGATAGATCTCTTGATGAGGTAATTTGACCTTGGCTAAAGAGGACCAAATGGGATGGGATAAGATGATAAATCTGATGTAGGAACCACTTAGTGATATGTTGTAACAAGTTTGTAAGATATGATGAGGACAACAAAGAAACCTTTTGAATCTAGTTTGGAGAATATGTATATATGAGGTATTACAAATGAAGATAAATGATAGACAAATATGTGACCAAGACAGGTTGACTAAAAATTATGAAGCCCTATAGGAAATGAGTTAGAAGATTTCTGAATCTGAAAACTTAAGTCCTTTTTCTCTTGACAAATCTTTTGTAGTTTCTTAGTTTTGAACACAGACGCAGTTTAAGTAAACCTAGATGTGATTTCTAATCAGAGATACATTTACAGTGAGCACAAATGCAATTTCTGATAACAGTGATAGGTTTGAGTTTTAAAACCACATACACAATTTTACCTTGAGTAGACGCGCTTTCCCAACAAAGACACAATTTATGATAACCTAGACACATTTTCTCAAAATGTTGACAGTTTTGTAATAAAATGTGATAGTATAATTCTCTGATACCCAGATGTGATTCTTCCCTACACAGACGCGTATTTCCAACATAGATGTGATTTAAGCTGACACAAATGCAAATTTGAAAATGTTTTGCAATTTTGTACAATTATGAAGTTGTTGAATGTGACCAAATCTCAATGTTTTGATTTTAGTGATAATAAAACATAGAAAACAATGAAGACATAATGTATGAAGGTGTTTGCCTGATTTGAAATAAAAACATGCAAGCACAAACCCTAAGGCTGGCCAGGACAATAGTTGTTTTATCTCACTGGTTTTCCAACTATGCTTATTCAAGGTAGATACTTAGATGCTTGACTGTTAGGATTCACAAAGATACCGAGAGGGGTGGGGTGAATCAATATCTAACTGGTTAATGGATTTTCTAAACTTATTAAATGAATTGCATGCCAAAAAAGTGTACTAGTAAACCATAAATAATGCAGTAAATAAGATCAGTAAACACAACATAGAAAGCACACCATAACACAATATTTTTAATGAGGAAACCTGGTGTGGGAAAAACCTCGGTGGGATTTGTGACCCACAATATTCGCTCACTGGCCAATAAGTGAATATTACTTACAAATATGGTGCTTGCACATGCGGGAAGGCTCACTACTCAAATACAAAAAGGGAAGTCTCACTGACTTACAAAAATGGATTATGTAAATCCAATATCATGTACTACTTCCATTCAGCATCTTCTATGCTAGGTTCAGTACCGGTTTAAGATCATACAGCTTCCATAAACCTTATTCCAAAATCTACCTTAATATTCACATCTGCCTATTACATTCCATATATGATTTTTAAAATGATTTACAAGATCTCATACTTATATGAGTCCTATTACAATTTGCCTTGTCAGATTTACAAAAATATTTTACAATTAAATACAAATATAGTAAACAATATCTTGTTGGTTGGGGTGCCAGTAAACATCTTTGCCGCTACCGCTACCGCTGCTTGTGCCTGTGTTGGTGTCTGTGTCTGTGCTGGTGTCACAGGATTGTAAGGTTGTCATCAATGACAATACCTTCAATCACCTACATTTTCTCATTGGAGTGTGCATTTTCCAATAGTCTCCCTCTTTGGCATTGATGGCAACACTCATGAGAAAAAGTTAAAATTGTATCCAAAAGGTGTTGACCAAAAGTCTTACCAAAACTGTCAAAAATTGTGTTACAAAAATTGTGTGCTCCAAAACTATGTGCTCCCCCTGAGCAGATGATCTCTTCTACCTTTCTCCTTTTTCTCATCCTCTACTACTCCCCCTTTGGCATCAATGACAAAGGTTTTCATTCAATGTCAATTGAGTGTAGTTCTTGTCTTGATCCCTGTAATCGGTGGGTTACAATCTGATAAAGATCTACTAAAGAAAAATTTAAGCTATTGTAGAATCTCTCACTGTCCTTTAGTGTTGATTCAGTGCTCTAGATTGTACTAGTGAGTATGTGCATTTTCTCTTCCGGTGTCTTAAGTCCTGGAACAAGAGCCTCAAAAATCTCTTTCCTCAAAGAGACGACGATATCTAGTTTAGGACCTAGTCTACATTTTAGTTCCTTTGCTTTAAACTTTAATCTCTCCTTATCTTTTTCAAGTTTTTCAATTTTCTCTTCATAGTCGGTAATTTCTTGTTCTACTACCGATATGGAATCTGATGAACCTATTAAATTGTCAGCATTATTATTGATTTCCTTTTGTGATTTGCTGATCTTAGTGTCTATGTCCTCTGTCAAAATGTTTGTCTTGCATGTATCTCTGTATAATTTCTTGAAGTCCAAAATTGTCTTGCCTAGTACTAGTAATAATGTATCTATATGCTCCTTATTCTTCTTTATTGTCTCTTCAAAGAATTTTTCTTTCTCTTTATTTATTTTCTCTCTGAAAGTTTCCTCATTGATCTGATCAATTGTTTGTAGATTTCCGTTTATTGCTTAGACAATGTGTCTAATTGGTTTAAAGAATCTTTGTTTTCTATGTTACACTTGGGTGCAATCATCTTCAAGATTGGTATGGTGCCATCAATTGCCTTATATGCAAGTGCATTGCAATCAATTATTTTCTTAATCAAATCAAGCAATACCTTTGTTATATTGATTGGCCAGAATTCTTCCAATGAAGAACCAGATGATTGACCAACTGTCTTAACAATTTGTAATCTACTGGTGTGAGGAGCCTCTTTACTTATGGTGACCTCTGGTAGGTCAGTTTGAGTTTACATTTCTACTAGCAAGGGTTTACATTTCTCAGTTGATGCTGGTGGCACAATCTTTGTCTAAACCTTTAGCTCATCCTTCTTCTCTTCTGATTTCTTAGTATGTACCTTAGTCTATTTCTCAGAGCTTTCCACTACCAGTTTTTCTGATTGTGACTATGTGTTTTCTACCAGTTTTTTAATGTTTACCTCTGAAATGTCTATAGCTGGTATCTCAATAGATTTTTCATTGCTATCAGTTGTCGGTTGCTCATTAGATACATCAGTATGTACACTAGTGGTATCTACCTTTCCTGTGTCTAGGGGCTTAGCTCACTGTTTAGTTTGTTGCTCAGCCCCAATTTCAATATTGCCGACTGTGTCCTCAACATTTGTTTCAACTGTAATGTCTTCTACCGGTGGCTCAGTTGCCACATCTCTCTTCTCACTTGTCTCCTTATCAACCACAATGTTGACTTCTTGTGTGTCAATATTCATTGTATACAACACCTCAAAATCAGGATTTGTGTCATCATGTGTTGTCTCCATACTCTTTATTGCTAGTGGTGTATCAACATTTACGACATTTGTAACCAGTGGAGTATCAAAAGGAGGTGGGGGTAAGTTATATGTCACCTTTATACTCGGAGGAACACCTACCTTACCTTTACCCTTATCTTTGTCCTTTTGGTAGACTTTAAAATTCTTTGGTCTCTTAAGCTCTTCTTGTTTCTCTTTCTCAACAAAGATAATATCCCACTTGTCTATAGTTTCTTCTGATATCTCATTAACTCTGCCAGCCATTGGTGCTACATGTTGGTGACCAGTTGAAAATACTACCCAGTTAGCCTCACTTATTAGTTCATCAGTTTCTTGTGTTGAATTCACTAGGTGAACTGCAAGTAGTTTCTCTACTTTCATATTTTTATCCAATTCAACAATTGTTGCTCTCCTTGCTTCTAGCCTTCTATACAACTCACTGGGTAAATCATCTACAACCTCAATCAAAAATTTCTTGTAGATATCCAAGTGTAGGATAACACTATTTTCTATGCTTTCCTTTTCATCATTGTTAAAAGTATCATACAACTTGCTAATGTTTGATAAGCTACCATTTTCAGTTATCTCATTCAAAAGGTTGTCAAGTGGAGGAACAACTTGTTTTTATTTCCTTTTCTTTGGTGTTAACTTCTTTGTTGGAGGCCTAACTGCCTGTTGTTTCTATCTTGTTCTCTTGGGTGCAGGAGAGGGTACTGGTGAGGGTCTTCTTTTTCTTTCTACCCTTTTGAATTCTGCCAGTATTTCACTATCAGAGGAGGTAGCAACCAATGAAAGATGTGTTTCTGGTTGTAATCCTTCCAATTTTCTCTCCTTAATACCAGTTTTATTCAATATGTCTTCCTTGATTGCTTTTTCCTACCTTGTTCCTTTTCTAACTATTTGTTCAGTTTTCTTTATTCTTTTCTATGACTGAATGTTGCTTTCAATTGTGTCCGCATTTCTGAATACTTTCTCTATTGGTTCTTTAGGGGCTTCTAGAAGGGCTTTTGCATAAGTTTTTATTATGTTCTCATCAGCCTCACATCCCATCTTTGTAACCCAGATTGTCCTTGAAACCATTGCTTCCATCTAGATTTCATCTTTCTTTATCACAATGCATATCTCCTTTTGATATTTGTCAACTATAGATTGAGATAGCCTTATCCTAGTTTTAATCCTAGCCTTTAATGCCTGAAAGTGTTCATTTATGTTATTTTCTCTGCCATCTCCCATATTGTTTAGCATGTCTAGAAGTTGTTTTCCTATCGGTATGTCAAAACCAAAATCCTTTCTACCAATATCGGGTACTTCCCTGGTAATATATAACATCAAACATACAAGTAGGTTGTCAAATTTGAATGTACCCTTCTTATCACCTTTGATCTTCCTCAGATTGTCTATCAATTCATCCTTCAACCATTCGCATATGTCAATCTCTGCATTGTTGTTTACCATGTCATAGGCACTTTTGATACATAAGCTAGAAACAACGTTTAATCTGTTGGCATGTGTAGCCTTGTATCCAAAAATCATGCTGATAAACCTTCAATTGATATCCTTTACATCGTTTACTCTCAAGGATCTCTTGTCAAAGGTTGCATCGGTTAGGGTCATTATAGTGTCATTTGAAATCTTTTTAGTCTTGTTAGGCCTGCTACTGGTGGAAGGTAATCTTGTCACTGCCCTAACTGCCTCTTTTGCTATCTTGTGAATGGAATGCAACCAAAAGAACTCCTCATGAACTCTGCTTAACACAATCCTTATAACATCCTTTGGAAAATCTGGGATACTAAGAATCTCCACAAAACCTAGGGTTTCAACTATCTTAAGTTCTGGTTTCACATTTCCATTAACATCACAAATTACTATTCTATACATGTTCATAATCTCTTCATCTCCTAGTTTTTTAATATGACAATGTATGTAAATTCTAGGATCCTCAGCATAAGCAACTCCTTTGGGTATTTTTGAAAAAGCTCCTAGGGTATCATCTTTCTTTGCAATTTCGGGAATAATTTTAAATACAGGTCTAGGGCGCTTAACAACTTCAATTACAATAGGGTTTGCAATGAATTTAGGTGTAGAGGAGGAAGCCATTGTTATAAATACCTTAATCTGCCTTTAGGTATGAGTGCTTGAATGATTTTCTTCACTTCTCATTGTGGATACATTCGCTCAAGATTTTTACGCTCTAAATAAATTTGAATTCTTGGTGAATGAAAAAGAGCCAAAGCACTTGCTTTATAATGTCATTTCCTTCAACTACCACATTTAATGCCTACCGATTAAGTCAAATTCAACACATCTGTCGGTAAAGAAGTAATTCAACTTCTCACCATCAACCAAGGGTAAATTAGCATATTTTTCAATTAGTTGCCATACCCCCAAAATGTTTCCTTTCAATTAGATGAAGAATCTCCTGGCGGTGGAGTGATACTTTGTTCTACCGGTGAAGGAATAGCTTCACTAACATTCTATTTTGACTTTCTAATCCATTGTTTTGAAAATCCTTGTTTTACCTCTTTAACTTTCTCTTTACCTTTCAAACTGGGTCCTTTGTTATTTGCCGGTGATGCCTTACTTCTACAAAATTTTGCAATATGTCCAATCTTGTTACAAGCTTAACAAGTCACGTTGTTTTTGTGAATAGCTTTTCCATATCCTATGTTGATACGTGTTCTGCATTGATTAGATAAGTATCCAAATCTTCCACAAACATAACATCTTACATTCATTCTGCAACTTTCTAAATTATGACCAACTTTGTTGCATTTAGAACATTGACCAGTGGGTGCATTGGTGTTCTGATAGTTTCTAGATCTACACTGATTTTCTCTATGTCCATACTTGTTACAGTTAAAGAATTTTACATTGAATTTGTAGGCATTAGGTTGTCTTACCGATTTACTGTGATCATGATTGTTTGCAGTACAAGAGCTTTCACCAACTTCAAAGCCAAGGCCATTTGTATCTCCATCAGGTTTCTAATTTTTCAACATGTCATCAAGTTCCTTTGAAATTTTCTTGAATTTTTCTTTGTGTTGATTTGCAGTAGCCAACTCATTTTCTAAGAAATCTTTTTGTCTCATGAGTTCAGTTTTATCATGCTCCAAGTGAATTATATCTATCTTCAACATATCATTTTCATGACTGAGTCTTAGATTTTCATTTCCAGCATCATTGATTCTCCTAAGCAATTCATCTTCATTCTTCTTTCGGTCTTTAATGTCTTTACAAAACCTAATAGTCACATCTTGCATTTCATTCCTCAACGCCATGTTTTCCTACTTCATCTTGCTTACAAGATCATTAAGAGTTTCTTTTTCATCATCATCACTTTGTATCTTCTCATGAAGTTCTCTTCTTTTGTTACTAGCAATAGTGAGATTTTCCTGAAGTCCTTGAATGATTTCCTGTGTAGCCTTCAGATCATCTTCAAGTTTCATATTTTTCAACTTTTCTGCATCATAATCTGCAAGAGCTATTTCCAATTGTTTTCTCAATTTTTCCATCTATACCAGTGTTAGAATCTTCCTCAAGTTGTTATGCTTTTGAAAATAGAGGACCAGGCTCTGATACCAATTGTTAGGATTCCCAAAGATACTGAGAGGGGGGGTGAATCAATATATAACTGGTGAATGGATTTTCTAAACTTATTAAATGAATTGCATGCCAAAATAGTGTACCGATAAACTGGAAATAATGCAATAAATAAGATCAATAAACACAACATAGAAAGCACACCATAACACAATATTTTTAATGAGGAAACCTCGGTGGAATTTGTGACCCACAATATTTGGTCACTAGCCAATAAGTGAATATTACTTACAAATGTGGTGCCTGCACATGCAGGAAGGCTCACTGCTCAAATACAAAAAGGGAAGTCTCACTGACTTACAAAAATGGATTATGTAAATCCAATATCATGTACTTCTTCGGTTCAACATCTACTATGCTAGGTTCAGTACCAGTTTAAGCTCATACAACTTCCATAAACCTTATTCCAAAATCTGCCTTAATATTCACATCTGCCTATTACATTCCATATATGCTTTTTTAAATGATTTACAAGATCTCATACTTATATGAGTCCTATTACAATTCTCCTTTTCATATTTACAAAAATATTTTACAATTAAATACAAAATATAGTAAAAAAAATCCTGTCGGCTGGGGTGTTGATAAACATCTTTGTCGATGCCACTGTTGGTCTTGTGCGTATGCTAGTATCTGTACCTATGTCAGTGCCATAGGATTGTAAGGTTGCCGTCAATGACAATACCTTCAATCACCTACAATTTCTAGTGGGAGTGTGCATTTGCCAACATTGACCCCACTGGATCCACTCCACAACACTCAATTCTCTAGGGAAGCCAAGCACTAGTCCCCAACAAATCTCCCCATAATGAATTTTGTCTCTACTAAGAATCGTAAGAAAGTGAGATGACATCAGAGGTCTAACCTCCTGTACCAACAACTACTCAGGAGGGAGGCCCTCCTACCTAAATAGAAGATGACAACAATTTCTCTTACACCCAAGGTCCAATGGAAGATGAGGGGAGAGGATACTTTTGTTATCAACTCTAGGGTTATAAACATAAAATATTCAAAGAGCACAAAACACTTTAAACAAGTTCTTTAACGCCAAATGAAAAAGAGATGTCACCCTAATTAGACTAAAAATCCAAAGACGCACACCTAGACTACCACTCCAACAAATCATTAGTAGTTTTGATAGATTACCCCCACCTACAAGAACACTAGTTAGGTAAATTTTAAAAATCCAAATCCAACTGTGAAAGGGGAGCCTTGAAAAATATGATATTTGTTTGTTCCCAAAACAATTGCACCACTTTGTTAGTTCAATGCAAGGGGTTAGGGAAAAACTAAAATTGAAAACCATAAAAATGATAAAGATGCCAAAAATTAAAAACAAAAACATGATTATACAGAACGCAGGCGTGACTTCTTAACATAGACGTGAAATTACAGATCTGTAATCTACAAAATAGATGAACAACAAAAACGCGAAAAAAATTGACAAAGACACTATTTCTAGGCAAAAATGCAGAAATATGAATCACAGATGTGATTTGCTGAAACCTACACCTGCAACCCAACAGAAAAAATAGAAACGTGAAAAATTTCCCACACAAACATGATTGATGATCGCGGATAAGGAAATATAATGCACAGACACTATTTCAAAATTTGAGACCTGTAAAACCGATAGAAAAACAAAAATGCAAAATAGAAAGCACAGATGTGGAATGAGAACGCAGATGCAAAAAAACCAGTTGTAGATGCAGAAATAATTCAGAATTGTTGTAAATAAAATGTTAGAAATAAAAGGGACAAGAGTCACACTGGATGTGCCAAAATGTATACGGTGAAAAATGATGATGAAAACCTATTGTAAAACCCAGAAGCTCCAACCAAAAACAATCTAAGTCCTACAATGAAATATCCACCATACACCAATAGAGATACCTAAGATCATGCAAATTCACAAAATAAAGCAATATTACCATTCACACATGTTAAGTAGGATTTCAATCCCTATTGTCTCCTATCTCCATTGATCTTGTTTATTATATTTTCTCTCAGATTTTATGTATGCACAAGAGCTCAATAAAGAACAGAGTGTGCTTGATAGCTTGATCGCAAGAGGGCTTGATTGCATATGATCGATTAGACACATTGATTAGGGTTCGAAAAGGAAAAGGGCATCCTCTTATATAGAGAACATTGTAGGAAATGGAGAGATAAGATTAAGAGGTGAAGAGGATAAATGGTCGGCTAGGATTAAAGTGGTAGGTAGAGAAAATAGGAAAATAATGAAAGGGTAGGTGGTGAAGGAATTAAGAGATAAATGGCGTGTCATGCGTAGAAAAGGCTATTGAATTAATTAAATAAATAAAGATTTATTTAATTAATAGAAGAGAGGCCTGATAATTAAATAAATAAATTTTTTATTTAATTTAAGAGCAAGATAATTTAAATAAATAAAAATATTTATTTAATTAGACAGGACAATTTTAGGTGTCTACACTATCATTCATTTAAAATACTCTAATATCCCTCTTTCTATTTTGTGAGACAAAATGTACCAATAGTTTTTAATACTCATGGGTCCAAAAATGGCTTCTAGAACATTGATTTTCATTGAGGTCAACAATTCAAAAGAAATTTCAAACCCCACGAGCATTAAAATTTGTAGGTACAATTTACCTCATGGAATACAATGAAGGTCATTAGATTATATTTTAAATTAATGGTGGTAACTAAAGATTGTTGATATAACCCTAAAGTAACTAATAATTTTGATATGTTATTGGTGAATTAATTTAGATTTCTACAATAAATTATTAAATATTGGCGAATCTGATCCAATCATGTATCGAATATTGTGGAAAATCTTTGTTTTAAAAAAAATAATAAAATAAATTCTCTGGTGATTTAAATAAACTAAAATAAAATTTTGTAAAAATGTGGCAATTTGGTTCACCTTAAAAGTTGAACTTATTAGCCAAATTTTGATTTCCAAATTTCAAAAAATAGCCAATTGGCGAATATTAGCCACTAAAATTTTCATTGGGCACAACAGGGAAAATCCTCTTCTCTTTCAAATTTTTCTTCCTAACCTTAAGGCCCTTCCCTTCCCTAACTAAAGAGACATTATTAGAATTAACATTTATTGTCCACTCATCCCCTTTTGAGTACAACCTTCCAAACCCTTCATCCTTAGAGCTCACAAACTCCTCGGGTGAAAAAGGAGGAATTTTACCAGATTATGAGGGCAAAGACTTACAATGCTCAAAGATAAGAAGCATTATCCCCTCATGAAGAATAGGTATTTTAGGGTTCTTTGTATGGTCCTTAGTACTAGAATCCAACAAGGACCAAAGGTAAAAAGGGAACAAAATTATGCTCTTATGCCTAAAATGGTGAAGAAGAACAAAATGATGACCATGCATTCTAGTGAAATGACTATCCAAAGATAACTTGTATTACATGAGTATCTTAAGGATCACTGCCTAGATAATTTTCATGAAGGTAATATCATATCTACCTTTTAAACTTTGCACCATATTTTTCTTCTCTTTCCCTTTCAAAAAATTCTTGTTAGCAACTTCAAAGAACTTCCTATCTTTGAAAAATTTAATACCATCCATAGCTAGGCTAGTCACTTCAGCTATGACCTCCTTTGTAATATCTTATTTCTAACCCACTAAAGGAATTTTGGGCCATTTTCCTAGCCCTTAGTAAACAAGACAATGACCATAGGGTTGAAATTGTGGAGATGCTCCAGAATAGGTGTGATAGACCCTTGTCAAGGATTCTCCAAATGGTCTCATTCTTCTTTATCTCATCACAATTTACATGGGTTCCAACCAATTTTTGTTGCATCCCATACCTGTAGATCTAATAAAACCCTCCCTAATCTAGGCACACCAATAAACAATCACAAGAGCCAAGAAGAAAATAACTTAGAAAGTGTGTAACATACTCTTTAGATTGTACTTATCTCTGCTAGTACCTTCCACCTCATCATCAATAGATACTCCTTTAACTCAGATTTAAAAAGCATTTACATCAAAATTAAGGATAGTAGTATGTGTGTGTAGCCTGTCATATGCTACTAGTTGGCCAACATCCTCTGGGACATGATCTCCCTTATTCCAAAAAATAATTTTGTCACTTTTAATAGCATAATTAGCAATTAAGTTAGCAACCCCATTCCCTTATCTATAGATGTGGGATATAACATTTTTTAAAAGACCGTATAATATCTATGGAGTCCTGAACCCAATAAGAAATGGACCATGAAGGCTTTTTCTCTCCCTTTTAAAATTGAATAATATTATTAGAGTAACCTTCAATCCACACATGAGTGCAGTTCAACTATCTAGCAAGACATAAACAATGGTAAGCATTAATATCTTTGACAAGGTGGTTAGTCCAACTTCCCAAGGGGAGTGCCATCGTCGATAAAACCTACCATCTTCATCTCAACACTCCCACACACCCAACTGGCCCAGTTGTGCCTTTAGACGCCCCATCAAAGTTGACCTTCACCTAGCCAAAGGGAGGTGACTATCTGACAACATTCTCTCTAGACATCTTGTGATGATTAATGGAACAAGAAATTTCAAATTGGATTTTCTAGTTATCAGCCATAATAGAATCATACTTAAAGTAATAATTTTTACCCATATGATAAAATTTGGCAATCCCAACATTAAAACTATCAATAATGGCTTTGTAAATCTTAAAAGACGCAACCTCAACAGGCAAAGCAGAATCCTTGAAGAATATTTTGTTTCTTTCCTTCAAGATACACCATGCTAAATTTAGTAGTAATAAGAACCACAAAAGGACCAAAGAAAAATTAGAAGTAGGGGAAACCCATTGGACTAGAAGGTTCTGAATATAAGAGGGTAAAACCCAATTCACCTACCACTTATAGAGAAAGAAGCTCCACGCCTCCACGCCTCCCCAATAAAAGAACAACCAAGGATGATATGGGTAGCCAATTTTTACTCCTTACAACACAAAAAGAACATGGTAGCCAAAGGGAAACCCCTTTTACACAATTTGTCCAATGTAAGGGCTTTGTTGTACATCAAAAAAAAAATTAATTTTTGGAATCAGTTTAGAGCTCCAAAAATTTTCCCAAAAAGTAGGAGACAAAACTATCAAGAGATGAGGCAGTCAAAGCAACAAAGAAATACCCTAAGGAGGAAGTAGCCCAAACTAACTTGTTAGGATCATGAATTAAAATTATCACAACATTGAAGGTGCACTGAAGAGGAGACAAATCCTTTTTAATCCCTTGAAGATCCCTCCAAACACCATTATATATGTAGTAAAAAACATACACCTCAAACCTATTAAGACAATACTCCACAAAAGAAAACTTTATGGTTTGAACCAAGGATTTAAGTTTGACAAGAAATAAGCCCCACCATTTCACCAAGGTTCTCTCCAAGGTAAAGTATTCTCCTTGGTTAACATGGTAGAGACATGAACCCGTGGGGTTTAAACATAGTTTGTAAGCACTACAAGCAAGAAGCCCCACCATTGCACCAAAGGGTGATCCCCTTAATGGTAGTTATCATAGATGTCATTCGAGATAGAGATGAGTCATATCTCATTATTTATTATTATCTCAATTGTAGTTGTAACTACTCCATTATCTCTTGCCTATATAAGCGAGCTCATTTGTACATTGTATCATATTAATTGATCATCTTTAATATCAATTCATCTCATATCATTTTGATCTCCATTGTTCATTCTTGCTTATGCTTGATTGTGGTTGGTTCATTTATTGGTTGATCCTTT
Source organism: Cryptomeria japonica (assembly GCF_030272615.1). Classification (NCBI taxonomy): domain Eukaryota; kingdom Viridiplantae; phylum Streptophyta; class Pinopsida; order Cupressales; family Cupressaceae; genus Cryptomeria; species Cryptomeria japonica. The sequence continues at coordinate 708,251,176 of NC_081411.1, read as the reverse complement.
GGAGTGTTGACAACTTCATTATGGATTTTTAATCTTTCTAATAGATATGGGATAATCTCAAGAAGAATGCATTGGTAAGATGCAAGATCCATGTATTACACAAACAAATATACTAGTAGGGGAGAAAAATCAATCAATAACAAATTTAAACTCAAATGCATTATAAAATTGAAACCAGTGTTGCATCTCAAATTAACATTAAAGAAGCTATGCAAATGATAAATTCAATCACACATTAATAAAGTGATAATAGTTGTTTGAATCTATTACCCAAATCTAGCCTCATAAATGTGTAAAGCGGAAAAATCGCGATCGAACCCTAGTTGCTCTCCCCTCTTCCAACTCCAAGGAGAGAGAAGGGAGGTTCGCTAGGATTCGATGGTTTTCACTTAGGGGGGAGACTTTACATTCAAAAGAGGGGTTGAAACCCACAAGATCCAATCCCATGCAATGCAAGATTGGATGCTAAATGAGTTTCAAGGGTTAAGACAGCAAGGCTACCCTCTTTTGTAAAGAATGTGCATAGGAGAATTAAGCTAGGAATGCATAGAAAGTGACAAAGATTCGCTTATAAACTGAGATAGGAATACAGTATGAAGCTGCGGACCTAGAATTAGCAGTAAAATGTCGATACGGCGCTGTCCTGCAAATTTGAGCAAAAGTTGTTGGGACGATGGCGCCCGGCGCCACGGTCCTCCGAAAAATCCGCGAAACGAAGGGGGATCTGTTCGTCTCTGCACAAGGATCCCAGATCTTCAATCTCAACCACGTACCTGCAACCTACACACAGAAAAGAGAAGACGATTGAGGGGTTAGGGATTAGGGGTTTGCCTTTAGGTCAAACCCCGGTTTTGGAATTAACCAAGAAATGAGCAAGAGCTGTAAATGTAAATGACTGTAAAACAAGTGCTAATACCTTGTTCTAAGGATGTTTGTATCCTTATGTGCGAAGGTTTAGATGTTGTATGTTGTATGTTGTAGTAGTATGTGATCTCCTCTTCAATGGTTGAATCCTTGTCTTGAATGCAACACTTAGCCTTGAATGGAGACTTGAAATGATCAATTGCTTGAAGGAATGCTTGAATGCTTGAATGCTTGAGTATAGTTTCCACGCTTTGTACACATCTCCTCTTCATGCCCAATGAGAGAGAAAAATGTAGTTTATATACTTGTCAATTAGGGCTGATAGATTGATTTTCCCGACCTTAGGCCGACCAGGAAAGTTTATTTTCCAAATTGCAAACAAAAAGACCCGAAGTCCAAAGGAGACCGGGCCCAAAATAGGACCCAGGGACCAGGGCGCTGGGCGCCATGGTCCTGGGGACCAGGGCGCTGGGCGCCCTGGTCCTAAGGGACCAGGGCGTTGGGCGCTCTGGTCCCACCTCCCGGGACATCAGGGTGCAAGGAGGTTCAGGCCAGGGTACTTGGAAAATGCAGTTTTTGGTATCGTTAGCAAGTTTTGGGGTCTCCATTCAGGTTGCGTGTTGCGTCGCCATTGTGAAGACCGAAATGCAGTCAAAATTGCAAGTGTCGCAATTTTAGGATGCTACATTTAGCCCCCACTTTAGCGGGAGTATGTATGCTCATACTTCTGATAAAGTACAAGGAAACAACATTGAAAAACTTTCACCACGTCAAGGAGGCAAGACACACCAAGCCCCCAGTGGACTAAGGATCTTACGACTTAGATTGACAAAGTAAAAGGGAAGATCGCGAGGGAGAACCATGACTATCAGTAGTAAGGTTCCCTCACTATGAGTCATGCAAGAAAGATATCAAGAATTTTCAAGGCAAAGCTAAATTTGCCAAGAAATTCTCAAGTATCTTGAGAAGATATGAACGGGATGTATGCCCCCCTACGTTAAAGCGATCGCACACGCCTCACCGGGGGTGATTGTTTTAACGTAGTGATACACATAAGAATGAGAAAGGAAAGGAGCACGTTATCACAACGATTTAGCCCCCAAGTGTGAGATAAGCCCAAGGATAATAGACACAAAACACAAAGCACGAGGTGACTTCGCTTTCCTTGGGGTCAGTATGCTGTATGATAAGTCATGTATATATCATATGTATGTATGCATAATTGTTCTTCATTCCCCAATCAAGGAAGGTCACCTAGAAGAAGGGAACACATGTGTCTTTTGAGTCAACATGAGAGAGATCGAGAGATCTCAATGCTTTGCATCGTCCTCAAGTAGAAAACACTAAGGACAACAAATAGAAGAATGAGAATAACATATAGAAGAAGTAACACAAGAGAGGAGGAGAGAATCTGCTATGCTAATGTAACTAGTCTAGCACGTCATCTACCCCCCGATCTTGCTGATCAATGTTTCGGGAAGGCAGGGAACACGCTAGAGGAAGAACTTTCAACACGCCAGATGGAGCTATCACAAGATCCAAACAAGGGCTATGTTCATGTTCCGAGCCACATTGTTCTTGTCTAGGAGCTAGGATAAGTGCTTTAGAAAATTCATTAGATAAATGATTATCAACATCAACAAGTTCATATTCACTATCAGAAGCAAGAGAAGTAATATTTTCATCATGAATAACATTTTCATCTATATCATCATCAAGATTTATAAAAATAGGATCTTTAACTCGCACAGGATCAAGACCATCATGCATCTTATGTTTAGGAGATTTAGGCTCAATGTCCGACTGAGGAGAAAATGGAATAATGCTTGTTGAAGGTGTTTTTGGAGATTTCAAAGTTTGAGCAGCAGCTGCTTGAGCCCTAAGACGACGCTTTCGTCAGCGTTCATGTGCAGAACGATTTCGTCTAGTCTTCGTAGGAAGTGAAGAAGATTGAGGATGAGGAATGTTCTCATCCCTATCACTTGGGTGTTTAGGTTCTGGTCTCTTAGGTTGAATAATAGGAGAAGAAGAAGGTCTCTTCTCTCTATAAAAGGAAGGAGGAGGAACTGCTCCATATAAAGGAGGAATTTTTGGTTTAGGAAGGAGACTAAGTCCATCATGACAAGGAGGTATAGGTCTACTTGTAGGAAGTTTATTAGACATAGACATAGTCACATCCATGGGGATGTGTTGGGAATCTTCTTGAGGAAAGACATTAGTTTTATCTTTCAAAGGAAGAACTTCCTTCTCAAGAATGATAGGAATGTCAAGTTTAGGTGTTCTAGGTTCACTTAAAGATAGGATCATATCTGTTTTCCACTTTTGATAAGATTTGAAAAGATGATCACTTCGCGGAGGAAGGGATTGGAATTGTTTAGGCCAAAAGAAATCAAGAGGAACACTAGAGGTTCTTTCAGCTGGTTTAAAGAGGCTATGATTGACAGTAACAACTTCACCATTATGGGGAAATTTCAAACACTTATGAATAGGAGAAGCAATAGCTTTCATGGAAGATAGCCAAGGATAGCCAAGCTTCACACGAAATTGTTCGGAAGATGGAATAATAGCAAAGTTCACATCAAGGGATTTGTTATGGACCTCAATAGGCAATGTAATAGAACCAATTGCAGGAGAAGAAAATGCATCAAATAGTTTCGAAATCACATCTGTTTTGTCATAAATCACTTGATTCAATTGCAAAGTAAAAAGAAATTCTTCAGTAATAACATTAACCATGCACGAAGGATCAATAAGCACTCCACGGCAAGGTGTATTCTTGACTTTTGCAACTATGTATAAAGGACCATTAGGTGCCCTAATGGTTTCACTGGAATCAAATGTGATGGAAGGTTCTTTAGGGTTTTCTTGCTGCTCTATAAAGTTAATCACATTTGGAGTCATAGACACAAGACCATCAGATGAAAGAGAGGAATCATTAGCCTCAATTGCATTAGAGGTATGAGAAGGTAATGGATCAGTGAAAATCTGAAGATTTTGATTAGGAGGAGCTACAGATGTATTGCCTTTATCATTCACTCCAGAAACAGAGATAGTATTATTATCAATCAAATCTTGAATTTTACCCTTTAAAGAAAAACATTTTTCAGTATCATGCCCAGGCTGACGATGAAATTGACAAAAGGCTTTGTTATCAAAATAAGGTGAAGTAATCTTTGCAGGATCAATTTGTCTTATAGGAGGAAGAGTAAGCACATTTTGTTCCAATAATTTATTCATAATACTATGCAATGATTCATTCAAAGGAGTATACTTTCTTTCTTTCTTGAAAAATTTAGAAATAGGAGGCACACCTGATGCTGCATTCACATTGTTGTTGATGATGTTTTCATTGAATTTGATGGAGTCTCTGTTCGGTTTAAACTTCCCAAATGGTTGTTGACTGCTATCACCCTTATCACTCGGAGCCATAGGATGTGATTGTTCCATTTGACTCACAGTCAGTTGATAATTGTGAAGAGTGGCACACAACTGTTGGAAAGAAGTAAACTCAGAAAACAGAAGTTTGTCTCGAATATCTTTTTGTAAATTAGAAATAAAGATTCTTTGAATATCATTGTCAGGCACTGGAAAAGAAATTTGAGCATACAAATGCTTATATCTACCAATGAAATCAATCACTTTTTCTTTAACACCTTGTTTACAATGCATTAAATCAATCAAAGTAACTTTAGGACTTATATTGTTTTGAAATTGTTGAATGAAAGCATTTGCAAGTTGTTCGAAAGAAGAAATAGAATAGGAAGGCAATGAGCAATACCATTGTAGGACTTTGTCTCTTAATGTTCTCATGAATAGTTTTGCAAGCAACCTTGGGTCATAAGCAAAATCAGTACATATTGTTTGAAAAGTCTTAACATGTGTTAGAGGATCACCTTTACCATTATAAAGTTCCAAATGTGGAATTTCAACATGTTTAGGGGGAATAGCTCGAACAATGTCAAGAGAAAGTGGGCTCGCAACATCAAATGTGGGCACACTAAACTTAGATTGATTCATAGAGGCAATTTGTTGTTGTAAAGAAGAGACAGTTTGTGCAAGATTGTTAATGGTCGCTTCAGTCGAAGAGTTCATATTAGATGTGTTAGATTGAGATGGAGGTGTTATGTTATTGAAAGAAGGTAAAGAGTAAGGTGGTGGGACCCTATGATAATTAGTCATAGGAGATGATTGGACAGGAGGAACACTACAAGGAGGAATGGAATGATTAAATGAATTGCCCCCTTGCGTCATGTTCATTTGTGAAGATGTAATAGGAACACTCATTGAAGGAATGAATGAAGAAGTCGGATTGAATGAAGGAAGAGGGTTAATTGAAAAGGAAGGATTGCCCCCATGACTAGTGATCACAGGAGGAATGTCTTGTGTAGAAGTAGCCATTATGTTTGATGTAAAGGTAGGTATGCTAGCAATAGAAGTCATCAAAGGAATAGAATGATTGACTTGTGTAGGAGGTTGTGTATAACCTAAAGTTTCGGCACAACTCTTCATAGGCATCACGTTCGAATTCACAATGTGTGAAATACCACGCAAAATATCAATTCCATTCTTATCACTTTGAAGCATACATTTTAGACCCTCAATTAAAGGAAGAGCTTGACTATCAGGGTACTCATGAGACATCCATTGGTGAAAATCGTCAAATTGGTTATCCAATTTCAAAATTTGTTCTTCAGAAACCTCATGGAGAGCTTCTTCATCATTAGGAGGATTAGAGGAATTACCCATGTCCTCGTTAAAAAGGCTATTCAAATTAGGTTCCATCTCCTCAGTAGTTAAACCTCGAAAAGACTTAATTCTACGGCTTCGTCTAACGGGAATAGTGTAAGTAGGGCTTATTGTTGTAAAACTCATGCACTAGAGAAGGAGAGAAAATTTTGATTTTAGAGGTAGCAATTTTCAGTAAAAATCAGCCAATCTTCTGGATTTAAGCTATTAAATGCAATCACGACAGTCTCCCGAAATTTCGAAAAAAATGTCCGGGACCGTGGCGCTCGGAGTGCAACACGGTCCTTGCAACTTTTTTCGAAATTTGTAGGGATGAAAGGTATGATGATTTTAAAGCCAATCTGAAAAAATTGAGTGATTTTACGATCTGTAGATAGGCCAAATTAAAGTTGCAATCTCAAAATTGAACCCTACCCAGATTGTCGAAAAATGCAAAATTTGAATTTTGAAAAAGAGAGGGAAACTGAAATTTTGAATTTTATGATTTTAGAGGGAATGTCAAGAGCAATGCAAATTTTGAATTTTAAAAATTGACTCAATTTCATGCAATATTCAATTTTGAAAGCGGAAATCAAAGTTGTTGTAATTAAGCACTTAATTTCAAAAGTCACAAAATGCAAGAATTTGAATAAAGCACTGAAATTTTTAATGAATGCAAACACACTTTTCAGATTTAGGACACTAAGAACACAATTTTGACACAAAATTTCAGTTTCAATGATTTTTGAGTGTTTAAAAGCCTTAATCCAAGCAATCACAAGACCAACTTTGACTGTAATTTTGAAGGTGTTAAAATTGATAAAATCAGCCAAAATTCTGGATTTTAGCAGAAAAATACAGTAAGATCTCGCTTCCGAAATTTCAGAAAAAATTTCGGGGACGATGGCGCTCGACGCCACGGTCCTCGCAACTTTTTTCCAAATTTTCAGGGATGAAAGATATTGTGATTTTATTGCGGAATCCAAAGTTACAGCTGATTTCGAGATGTTTTGATCAATGAAATTGTCGAACAAAGGTTGAATCAAGAGGGTTTCAAAAATTAAGGTTTTGACACTTAACCACTTAATTTTCAAAATTAAAGCATAGATATGAATTGATAATTTGTAATAGAAGGATAGATCTGAAACAAGCATTAACCATTAAATATTTCACAAGTTTAATTACTAAAAAGAAATTTTAGGGTTTTTATGCAATCACCTCTAAAATTTTGCAAAAGATCAAACATGGAAATGTAATCAAATTTTTCAGATCTAAGCATGAAAAATCAGAAAGGATGTTCACGTCGGGTTCACCAAAATGTAAAGAAGAAAAATCGCAATCGAACCCTAGTTGCTCTCCCCTCTTCCAACTCCAAGGAGAGAGAAGGGAGGTTCGCTAGGATTCGATGGTTTTCACTTAGGGGGGAGACTTTACATTCAAAAGAGGGGTTGAAACCCACAAGATCCAATCCCATGCAATGCAAGATTGGATGCTAAATGAGTTTCAAGGGTTAAGACAGCAAGGCTACCCTCTTTTGTAAAGAATGTGCATAGGAGAATTAAGCTAGGAATGCATAGAAAGTGACAAAGATTCGCTTATAAACTGAGATAGGAATACAGTATGAAGCTGCGGACCTAGAATTAGCAGTAAAATGTCGATACGGCGTTGTCCTGCAAATTTGAGCAAAAGTTGTTAGGACGATGGCGCCCGACGCCACGGTCCTCCGAAAAATCCGTGAAACGAAGGGGGATCTATTCGTCTCTGCACAAGGATTCCAGATCTTCAATCTCAGCCACATACCTGCAACCTACACACAGAAAAGCGAAGACGATTGGGGGGTTAGGGATTAGGGGTTTGCCTTTAGGTCAAACCCCGGTTTTGGAATTAACCAAGAAATGAGCAAGAGATGTAAATGTAAATGACTGTAAAACAAGTACTAATACCTTGTTCTAAGGATGTTTGTATCCTTATGTGCGAAGGTTTAGATGTTGTATGTTGTATGTTGTAGTAGTATGTGATCGCCTCTTCAATGGTTGAATCCTTGTCTTGAATGCAACACTTAACCTTGAATGGAGACTTGAAATGATCAATTGCTTGAAGGAATGCTTGAATGCTTGAATGCTTGAGTATAGTTTCCACGCTTTGTACACATCTCCTCTTCATGCCCAATGAGAGAGAAAAATGTAGTTTATATACTTGTCAATTAGGGCTGATAGACTGATTTTCATGACCTTAGGCCGACCAGGAAAGTTTATTTTCCAAATTGCAAACAAAAAGACCGAAGTCCAAAGGAGACCAGGCCCAAAATAGGACCCAGGGACCAGGGCGCTGGGCGCCATGGTCCTGGGGACCAGGGCGCTGGGCGCCATGGTCCTGGGGACCAGGGCGCTGGGCGCCATGGTCCTGGGGACCAGGGCGCTGGGCACCCTAGTCCTGAGGGACCAGGGCGCTGGGCGCTCTGGTCCCACCTCCCAGGACATCAAGGTGCAAGGAGGTTCAGGCCAGGGTACTTGAAAAATGCAGTTTTTGGTGTCGTGAGCAAGTTTCGGGGTCTCCATTCAGGTTGCGTGTTGCGTCGCCATCGTGAAGACCAAAATGCAGTCGAAATTGCAAGTGTCGCAATTTTAGGACGCTACAAAATGTAATAAGAACTTGCAGGATTTTGTATGTACAAATCCAATGGAATTACAACCTCAGATGGAGACACCAATCTCCCAATCCAAATATTTGAGAACTAACTCAAGTAATTAGGAAACAAATTCAATTACATAAAATAGATACAAAATATATGTTATTTAGACATTCACTAATCAGCCTTCACCATCAATCTGATCTGATTTGCATCAAAACACTCTCACAATGCATATACAATTTTCATCTTTCTTTTCATGATTTAACACATCTATGCTACTTTGAATGAGTAGATGATATGCACAACTTTTTTTCATTTTTGCTAAAAACTACACCTTGGATAACCTAGATCAAAAATTATATATATGCATTTTAATACATTACATTTGCATGCTTCCCTAGAACATAATTACAATATCTACAAATCATCCACAACAACTTCCCTAATTTAAACATTTAGTTGGGCTAGTCCAAAAGAAAACATATTACATCAGGAGTGGGGACATTTTATACATTACCAAACATGAATTTGACTAGTCCCAAACAAAATTCACACATTTTCCCCAGTTCACATACATTAGTAGCCTTAGGCACATCTATTTGAAACATTAGTATAGTTGGCCAACTATCATAGTGAGAACACCATCACTTCTAACTTTTTTTTCAATTGATCAAATCCACTTAAGCTATGAAATATTAAACTTTATATACAACTTTACATTACTTCCAAAATACAAGATATAACTACCAACTATAGTAGAATGCAAAGCTCAACTCCATGATAGTGAAACTATGTGCAAATACTATATCTTTTGCCAACAAACCTCAAAAACCTATAGGAGACACTTCTAATCTCTTATAATTATTCTAGAAATTCAAGAAAAATAGATGTCAAGAAAAGAAATAACATTAAGAGACCTATCTAGTATAATTAAATCTCTATGTCATCAATGACAGCACTATCAATTCCTTTGACATCAGTGAGAACACTACCTCCAACACCATCTGTGTATGGGAAGATCATGAAATTCATCTAATGAAATTTAATTAGTTTATTTCCTAATAATCATATGCATTCTTGTTTACTTATACTACACATGGTATGTTTTTAGTTTTCTAGTGGCTAGTATTATGACAGAAGTTGTCAAAACCTAGGTTTTACATCTATGTTATGTTGTTTTGAATTCAAAGAAAAACCTCCTACATTTTTTAGGGCTCTAAGAAGAAGAAAATTTCCCATATTTATCTACATTAATCTAAAAATATCATCTCCTTATTGATAAGTTGATATCTATGCTTGAGATTCCTTTTTCCCCTTGTCTTAAATTAAGTAATGATTATAGAGGAGAGGATATATTGTTTTTAGATACAACAAAATGGTCGATATAATAAAAATAATTTAAAATTATCTCATACTAAATGCTTATAAATTTAAAAAATCTATTGCTAAGAAGACATAAAAGTGTTTCTGCATTAGTCGTTGGTATTCTAGAGATTTCCTAGTTCTAAGAGGTATAAAATATCTTTCACAATATCAAGATATGTTTTTTTGTGAGTAGCATGTTAGTGATGATATAAATTATATAACAAGATAGTTCAACAAAAAATTACATAATTGTTTTTTATCCAAATGCAATTGGTTATGAATATTTTAGATTCAACCAATTTTTGAATCATATCTTGGGGGACATATCTTCTCTAGTGAGGACTACATTTAGTGCACACTATATAAGAGTGTGTTAAGTTGTGTTTTTGCAAATGTGATTTTTATGGTTGCATTGGTTGTCATTGATTTTAACATATGGTTTTGGTGTTGGTGGTCTGGAAGATGCATTCCTAGAATCTTTGGTGCTCCCGAAGATATGTTTCAGTTCATATTTTGTTTGTCTGTGTTGATGGTGATCTGAATTTCTCTATTTATAGGATACGGTGTTAATCGATTATATTCATGAATATCTTGGTTTCATTCTTATTTTTGTTGTATTTGGTAGTGCTATTTTGGGTCTGGATTAGGTCTTGAACTCGAGGATAAGTAATGGAATTTGTGCAGCATGTGAGTCATGATTTGGGTCCAAAATTTGTGATGGATTTAATGTGTTGATTTGATCGATGATTTGTGTTGTGATATGATCTACTTTTCATTCCTTCCCACCACCGGAATGTTTAGTGTTGACCTATTTCAAATCTTTGTCTTGGCTGACTTAGAAGATTATATTTTTTGGAGACAGCATAAATGTTTGGATGATCTAAATTAGTTAGTGTGGAAATTATTTGGCAATGATATATGGACGATGTGTGAGACTAAAAAGTAAAATCTGATTGTTGATGATGTGTGAAGTGTGTTATTGTTGAGGCACTTGAAGTAGTTTCAGCATTACAGATTGTGTGATAATGGTGGATTATCTTTTCCCTTTTCTTATTGCTTTGGTAGTGAACCTTTTTCTAGGCAATAAGCCCACCTACAATGGGCATTCTTGCAGTGAGACAACCTTTCTAAAAATCACCTTATCCAGTGTTATATATTGAGATCTAACATTCTCTGTGGTTTTTCCTTCTTGGGTTTTCCATGTCATATCTAGTATTCACTATGTGATGTGTGTTGTGTATGTGCTTTCATGTTATATCTACATTATTTAATTCTATTGTTCACTTCAGATGTGTAAACAAATTGAAGAAGTATTTTAAGGTGACAATTGATTTACTCCCCTCTCAGTTGCCTTGATATTCAATAATTGGTATTAGAGCTTTGATTCTTTGGAAAAGAGCTTAACCGCTTGAGATAGATCCTGATCTGATGGAATATAGGTTAACCATTCCTATGTTTGAAGGATCCAATTATAGCCTTTGGAAAGTGAATATGAGAGGTTACCTGATCTCCTTGGGATACAATACTTGGAAAGATGTGGAAAATAAGTGTGTGCATCTAGCAAATGGTCTTACCACCCCCAGATGAGATTCAAGCTTATAAAGAGAATGAAAAGGCAAGGTATGCTATCTTTAGTGCTTTATCAAAACTAAATTGACAAAGGTTATTTCATTGAGCATTTCTTATGAGGTTTGGGAAAATTTGAGATATCTATGAAGGAAATGACAGAGTCAAATTATCAAAGAAGATAATAGCTAAGTGTAGATATGAGAACTTGAAAATGGAAGAAGTAGAAGATATAAAAAGATATTTTTGGAAGGTTGACAGTGCAATAAATGAAATCAAAAAACTTGGCGTCACCTTGACAAAGGAAGATATAATTGAAAAAATTCTAATGTCTCTACCAAAAAATTATAGTGACAAAATCTCCACTATTGAAGAAACTTATGATCCAAAGAAGTTTACCAAAGAACAACTATATGGTACTTTGTCTACATTAGAGATAAGGAAGTTTGGAAAAGACAAAGCTAAATCTAAGATTGCTTTTAAAGGCCCTAAGGAATATCTAGAAGATGAAACTTTAGATGAGATGGAAGTGAACTTTGTAAGGAAACTAAAGAAAGGCATTGGTAAGTACAAAGGTATGTTACCTCTTAAATGCTTTAGATTTAGAAAGATTGGTCATATAGCTACTAGATGTTCGAAATAAGGATCAAGATAAAATTTTAGAGAAGGTAAAGGGAAGTTTAATAAGAGAGCCTACTATGTTAAAGATGATGTTGGTATTTCAAATGATGAATCAGATTATGAAGATGGTTATTGTTTATTTCTGGTAGCAAACTATGTACCTAAGATTGATATTCCTATGACTGTTTCTACTGCCTTAAATTGTAGGAGAGATAGAAATGAATGGTTTATTGATAGTGGATGTTCAAATCATATGATTGTTGATAAAAGGAACTTTTTGAAACTTGAAATTTATGATGGAGGTTCTCTTAGGTTTGAAGATGGTCAAACAACACAAATTGTTAGAATTGGTTCTATTTATTTTGATGGAAAACATAATATTAACAAAGTTTACTATGTGAAGGGTTTGCATCATAATCTCTTTAGTATTTGGAAAATGTTTGAAAATGATTACAACGTTGTTTTTCAGGATGATAGTTGTGAGATCTGGAAGGGATCCAAAATTGTTATTGTAGTAGGGAAAAGGAGTAGTGGAAACATGTATTTGTTAGAAGAAGCTACAAAACACTCTTTGTTATCTCAGATAAAAGATAGATGGCTTTATCACTGGAGTATGTGTCATATCAACTTTGACAATTTGGTAAAAGTCAGTTCATCAAGTGCAGTGAGAGATTTGTCGAGGCTGAGCAAATCGGATAACAATATTCACAAAGAATGTCAAGTTGGAAAGAAGATGAAAGGAACATACAAAGGAAAGGAGCAGTCATCCACCAAATTGTTTGACTTAGTGCACACAATGGTCCTACAAGAACAAGGAGCATACAAGGTGAGAAGTATTTCGTGTTGTTGATTACTAATTATTCTAGCATGTCATGAGTTGCATTTTTAAGAGAAAAGTTAGAAGCATTACAAAAATTCAAGATATTCAAGGCTAGAGTTGAAAATGAATCTAATAGAAAGATTAAGTGTTTGAGGTCTGACAGAGAAGGACAATTTAGTTTTGATGAGTTTAAAAAATTTATGAGAAACATGGTATTATAAGGCATTTGTCTACCTCTAGGACACCACAACAGAATGGTGTAGTAGAAAGGATGAACCAAACTATACAAGAGGCAACCAAAACAATGATCAAAGTAGTAGAACTCCTCGAAGTCTATTGGAGAGAAGCAATTCATATAGCAATCTACACTCTTAAAAAAATTCTATACCGGAAAAAACTTTGAAAGACATCATATGAGCTATGGCATGGTAGAACTCCGATAGTGAAATATTTTAAGGTATTTGGAAGAAAGTGCTATATCTGGAGAGATGAAGATAATCTTGGAAAATTTAACAGCATGGCATATGAAGGCATATTCCTAGGGTATTCAACAAGAAGCAAGGCATACCAGTGTTTCAACAAAATACTAAACAAGAATGCTGAAAGTGAAAATGTGAAGGTTGATGAAGATATTTCTAATTACTCGAATAAATTGGTAGGTTATGAGTCTGATGAATCGACTGATAGAAAAAGGGAAGAGAAAAACAAAGAAGAGGAGAAAGAAAAGAAAACTTGAGATGCTCCAGTATCTACATCTAAGACCCCAAGATATGCTTAGAAGAATCATTTGAATAGTGGATCAGATTATTGGAGATAAAAACAAATGAATCATCATAAGAAGAAAATCAACTCAAGAACAAGTTTTGTTATGTTTACTATTTGAAATTGGACTAAATATAGTAGAAGAAGCATGCAATGATCAGAAAAGGATAAAAACAATGAGAGAATAGTTGGATCAAATTGAGAAAAATGAGACATGGGAACTAGTTCATAGACTAGTAGATAAGAATGTCATTGGAACAAAATGGGCATTCTAGAATACGTTAGATGAAGACGGAAAGGTTGTGAGAATCAAAGAAAGGTTGGTTTGCAAAGGTTACACTAAGGTTGAAGGCATTGACTTTGAGGAGACATACACTCCTATTGCTCGAATGGAGGCTATCAAGATATTTTTGGCTTTTACAGCTTTTAAGGATTTCCAGTGTTATCATATGGATGTGAAATTAACATTTTTGAATGGAAAGATGAAAGAAGAAGTCTACATTGAACAGCTGGAAAATTTTAATTTGATAGATGACCTGAATATAGTTTCCAGATTGAAGAAGGTCCTATATAGATTGAAACAAGCTCCTAGAGCTTGGTATGGAAGGCTAGATAAGTATTTTATTGATCAAGGTTTTCAAAAGGGACTGGTTGATAGCAATTTATATTTAAAAATTGATTCAAATAAAACATTAATTATTGTAGTTTATGTTGATGACATTATATTTGGAGGAAATGAAGGCATGCGCAAAAATTTTGCTAATGAGATGTAGAAGGAATTTGAGTTGTCCATGATTAATGACTTAAATTTCTTTCTTAGTTTGCAAGTAAATCAAAATACCAAAGGAATTTTTATTTCTTAGTCTAAATACATTAAAGAATTGTTGAAAAAGTTTGGGTTAGAGAATTCTAAACTGATGTGTACACCTATGACCAAAGGATGCAAATTAACTAAAGAAGATAAATCCCATAAAGATGATGCAAGTTAGTATAGATCAATGATTGGAGGATTATTATATTTGACTACTACCAAATCAGATATCATGTATGTATTTTGTTTGGTGGCTAGATTTCAGCAAGAATCGAAAGAATCACATGTTGTGGTAGTAAAAAGAATATTTAGATGTCTAAAAGGAATAGAAGATTTTGGTTTATGGTATCCCAAAAATTCAGATTTTACTCTGGCAGCTTATACAAATGCAAATTGGGCTAGAAGTGTTGATGACAGGAAAAGTACAAGTGCTGGAGCAATCTTTCTTGGTCGAGCAAGAAGCATGATTTTATTTCTTTATCTATAGCCGAAGAAGAATATATTGCAACATCCTCATGTTGCACAAAAATTCTATGGATGAAGTAGACATTGAAGAATATTAGTGTAATGTTAAATGAACCCATCTCGATTATGTGTGATAACACTAGTGCAATAAACCTTTTTAAGAATCCAATACAACATTCTAGAACAAAGCATATATGTATTCGGTATCACTTCTTGAGGGAAAAAGTGTTGGATAATGAATTAAATCTTGAGTATGTACCTATAATAAAGTAGATTGCAAATATCTTCATGAAGGCATTCTATAAAGATACCTTTGAATATCTATGATGGAAGTTAGGGGTATTACCCCTTCCCAACTTGAACTGATGTACATTTGGATGTGCATTGGTCTAGTTAACTACTTGAATATTCTTATCTGGACTAGTTCTTGGGTGCTTCCTCTTAGGGGGAGTTATTCCCACCTTTTTTATTGTTCTCAAAGAGGGAGAGATGCAGTTGATGCAAAGAAATTGTGCAGAGATCTAGAAAAATGCTAATTTGACGATGCAGAGAGTTTTGTGTTTATTGATGATCGATGTTGCCATCAATGAAAAATGGGGACATTGTTGAAAATGTGATGTTGATGGTTGTGTTGGTTGTCATTGATGTCAACATATGGTTTTGGTGTTGGTGGTCTGGAAGATGCATTCTCAGAATCTTTGGTTCTCCAGAAGATGTGTTTCAGTTGATATTTTGTTTGTTCATGTTGATGGTGATCCCGATTTCTCTATTTACAGGGTATGGTGTTGATTAATTATATTCATGAGTATCTTGGTTTCATTCTTATTTTTGTTGTATTAGGTAGTGCTATTTTAGTCTGAAATTCAAGGATAAGTAACGACATTTATATAGCATGTGAGTCATGATTTGGGTTCGGAATTTGTGATGGATGTAACATGCTAATTTGATCAATGATGTGTGTTGTGGTATGGTCTACTTCTCATTCGTTCCCACCATTGGAATGTTAGAAGTGTTTACCTATTTCAAATCTTTGTCTTAGCTGACTTAGAAGATTATGTTTCCCAAAGATAGTATAAATATGTGGATAAACTGAA